>NW_027473561.1:48666-75063 GCF_050947335.1 Megachile rotundata | reverse complement strand
ATATGGCTAATAATATGAGTTAGATTGATAATAATAAGAGTAATGAGTATAGAAATTGTAGTTCTATCGATCATTTAAGCATAATATGGCTAATAATATGAGTTAGATTGATAATAATAACAATAATAAGTATAGTAATTGTCGTTCTATCGATAATATAACCATAAGATGGCCAATAATATGAGTTAGATTGATAATAATAAGAGAAATAAGTATAGTATTTGTCGTTCTATCGATCATATAAGCATAATATGGCTAATAATACGAGTTAGATTGATAATAATAAGAGTAATAAGTATAGTAATTGTCGTTCTATCGATCATTTAAGCATAATATGGCTAATACTATGAGTTAGATTGATAATAATAAGAGTAATAAGTATAGTAATTGTCGTTCTATCGCTCATATAAGCACAATATGGCTAATAATATGAGTTAGATTGATAATAATAAGAGTAATAAGTATAGTAATTGTCGTTCTATCGATCATATAAGCATAATATGGCTAATAATATGAGTTACATTGATAACAATAAGTGTAATAAGTATAGTAATAGACGTTCTATCGATCATATAAGCATAATATGGCTAATAATATGCGTTAGATTGATAATAATAAGAGTAATGAGTATAGTAATGGTCGTTCTATCGATCATTTAAGCATAATATGGCTAGTAATATGAGTTAGATTGATAATAATAAGAGTAATGAGTATAGTAATTGTAGTTCTATCGATCATATCTGCATAATATGGCCAATAATATGAGTTAGATTGATAATACTAAGAGTAGTGAGTATAGTAATTGTCGTTCTATCGATCATATAAGCATAATATGGCTAATAATATGAGTTAGATTGATAATACTAAGAGTAGTGAGTATAGTAATTCTCGTTCTATCGATCATACAACCATAATATGGCTAATAGCATGAGTTAGATTGATAATAATAAGAGTAATGAGTATAGTAATTGTCGTTCTATCGATCATATCTGCATAATATGGTTAATAATATGAGTTAGATTGATAATAGTGAGTGTAATAAATATATTAATTGCCGTTCTATCGCTCATATAAGCACAATATAGCCAATAATATGAGTTAGATTGATAATACTAAGAGTAGTGAGTATAGTAATTCTCGTTCTATCGATCATATAAGCATAATATGGCTAATAATATGAGTTAGATTGATAATAATAAGAGTAATGAGTATAGAAATTGTAGTTCCTTCGATCATTTAAGCATAATATGGCTAATAATATGAGTTAGATTGATAATAATAACAATAATAAGTATAGTAATTGTCGTTCTATCGATAATATAACCATAAGATGGCCAATAATATGAGTTAGATTGATAATAATAAGAGAAATAAGTATAGTATTTGTCGTTCTATCGATCATATAAGCATAATATGGCTAATAATACGAGTTAGATTGATAATAATAAGAGTAATAACTACAGTAATTGTCGTTCTATCGATCATATAAGCATAATAAGGCTAATAATATGAGTTAGAGTGATAATACTAAGAGTAGTGAGTATAGTAATTCTCATTCTATCGATCATATAAGCATAATATGGCTAATAATACGAGTTAGATTGATAATAATAAGAGTAATAAGTATAGTAATTGTCGTTCTATCGATCATTTAAGCATAATATGGCTAATAATATGAGTTAGATTGATAATAATAAGAGTAATAAGTATAGTAATTGTCGTTCTATCGCTCATATAAGCACAATATGGCTAATAATATGAGTTAGATTGATAATAATAAGAGTAATAAGTATAGTAATTGTCGTTCTATCGATCATATAAGCATAATATGGCTAATAATATGAGTTACATTGATAATAATAAGTGTAATAAGTATAGTAATAGACGTTCTATCGATCATAAAAGCATAATATGGCCAATAATATGTGTTAGATTGATAATACTAAGAGTAGTGAGTATAGTAATTGTCGTTCTATCGATCATATAAGCATAATATGGCCAATAATATGAGTTAGATTGATAATACTAAGAGTAGTGAGTATAGTAATTCTCGTTCTATCGATCATATAAGCATAATATGGCTAATAATATGAGTTAGATTGATAATAATAAGAGTAATGAGTATAGAAATTGTAGTTCTATCGATCATATAAGCATAATATGGCTAATAATATGAGTTAGATTGATAATAATAAGAGTAATGAGTATAGAAATTGTAGTTCTATCGATCATTTAAGCATAATATGGCTAATAATATGAGTTAGATTGATAATAATAACAATAATAAGTATAGTAATTGTCGTTCTATCGATAATATAACCATAAGATGGCCAATAATATGAGTTAGATTGATAATAATAAGAGAAATAAGTATAGTATTTGTCGTTCTATCGATCATATAAGCATAATATGGCTAATAATACGAGTTAGATTGATAATAATAAGAGTAATAAGTATAGTAATTGTCGTTCTATCGATCATTTAAGCATAATATGGCTAATAATATGAGTTAGATTGATAATAATAAGAGTAATAAGTATAGTAATTGTCGTTCTATCGCTCATATAAGCACAATATGGCTAATAATATGAGTTAGATTGATAATAATAAGAGTAATAAGTATAGTAATTGTCGTTCTATCGATCATATAAGCATAATATGGCTAATAATATGAGTTACATTGATAATAATAAGTGTAATAAGTATAGTAATAGACGTTCTATCGATCATATAAGCATAATATGGCTAATAATATGCGTTAGATTGATAATAATAAGAGTAATGAGTATAGTAATGGTCGTTCTATCGATCATTTAAGCATAATATGGCTAGTAATATGAGTTAGATTGATAATAATAAGAGTAATGAGTATAGTAATTGTAGTTCTATCGATCATATCTGCATAATATGGTTAATAATATGAGTTAGATTGATAATAATAAGAGTAATAAGTATAGTATTTGTCGTTCTATCGATCATTTGAGCATAATATGGCTAATAATATGAGTTAGATTGATAATAATAACAGTAATAGGTATTGTAATTGTCGTTCTATCGATAATATAAGCATAGTATGGCTAATAATATGAGTTAGATTGATAATACTAAGAGTAGTGAGTATAGTAATTCTCGTTCTATCGATCATATAAGCATAATATGGCTAATAATATGAGTTAGATTGACAACAATAAGAGTAACAAGTTTAGTAATTGTCGTTCTATCGATCATATAAGCATAATATGGCTAATAATATGAGTTAGATTGATAATACTAAGAGTAGTGAGTATAGTAATTCTCGTTCTATCGATCATATAACCATAATATGGCTAATAGCATGAGTTAGATTGATAATAATAAGAGTAATGAGTATAGTAATTGTCGTTCTATCGATCATATCTGCATAATATGGTTAATAATATGAGTTAGATTGATAATAGTGAGTGTAATAAATATATTAATTGCCGTTCTATCGCTCATATAAGCACAATATGGCCAATAATATGAGTTAGATTGATAATACTAAGAGTAGTGAGTATAGTAATTCTCGTTCTATCGACCATATAAGCATAATATGGCTAATAATATGAGTTAGATTGATAATAATAAGAGTAATGAGTATAGAAATTGTAGTTCTATCGACCATTTAAGCATAATATGGCTAATAATATGAGTTAGATTGATAATAATAACAGTAATAAGTATAGTAATTGTCGTTCTATCGATAATATAACCATAAGATGGCCAATAATATGAGTTAGATTGATAATAATAACAGTAATAAGTATAGTAATTGTCGTTCTATCGATAATATAAGCATAATATGGCCAATAATATGAGTTAGATTGATAATACTAAGAGTAGTGAGTATAGTAATTGTCGTTCTATCGATCATATAAGCATAATATGGCTAATAATATGAGTTAGATTGATAATACTAAGAGTAGTGAGTATAGTAATTCTCGTTCTATCGATCATATAAGCATAATATGGCTAATAATATGAGTTAGATTGATAATAATAAGAGTAATGAGTATAGAAATTGTAGTTCTATCGATCATTTAAGCATAATATGGCTAATAATATGAGTTAGATTGATAATAATAACAATAATAAGTATAGTAATTGTCGTTCTATCGATAATATAACCATAAGATGGCCAATAATATGAGTTAGATTGATAATAATAAGAGAAATAAGTATAGTATTTGTCGTTCTATCGATCATATAAGCATAATATGGCTAATAATACGAGTTAGATTGATAATAATAAGAGTAATAAGTATAGTAATTGTCGTTCTATCGATCATTTAAGCATAATATGGCTAATACTATGAGTTAGATTGATAATAATAAGAGTAATAAGTATAGTAATTGTCGTTCTATCGCTCATATAAGCACAATATGGCTAATAATATGAGTTAGATTGATAATAATAAGAGTAATAAGTATAGTAATTGTCGTTCTATCGATCATATAAGCATAATATGGCTAATAATATGAGTTACATTGATAACAATAAGTGTAATAAGTATAGTAATAGACGTTCTATCGATCATATAAGCATAATATGGCTAATAATATGCGTTAGATTGATAATAATAAGAGTAATGAGTATAGTAATGGTCGTTCTATCGATCATTTAAGCATAATATGGCTAGTAATATGAGTTAGATTGATAATAATAAGAGTAATGAGTATAGTAATTGTAGTTCTATCGATCATATCTGCATAATATGGCCAATAATATGAGTTAGATTGATAATACTAAGAGTAGTGAGTATAGTAATTGTCGTTCTATCGATCATATAAGCATAATATGGCTAATAATATGAGTTAGATTGATAATACTAAGAGTAGTGAGTATAGTAATTCTCGTTCTATCGATCATACAACCATAATATGGCTAATAGCATGAGTTAGATTGATAATAATAAGAGTAATGAGTATAGTAATTGTCGTTCTATCGATCATATCTGCATAATATGGTTAATAATATGAGTTAGATTGATAATAGTGAGTGTAATAAATATATTAATTGCCGTTCTATCGCTCATATAAGCACAATATAGCCAATAATATGAGTTAGATTGATAATACTAAGAGTAGTGAGTATAGTAATTCTCGTTCTATCGATCATATAAGCATAATATGGCTAATAATATGAGTTAGATTGATAATAATAAGAGTAATGAGTATAGAAATTGTAGTTCTATCGATCATTTAAGCATAATATGGCTAATAATATGAGTTAGATTGATAATAATAACAATAATAAGTATAGTAATTGTCGTTCTATCGATAATATAACCATAAGATGGCCAATAATATGAGTTAGATTGATAATAATAAGAGAAATAAGTATAGTATTTGTCGTTCTATCGATCATATAAGCATAATATGGCTAATAATACGAGTTAGATTGATAATAATAAGAGTAATAACTACAGTAATTGTCGTTCTATCGATCATATAAGCATAATAAGGCTAATAATATGAGTTAGAGTGATAATACTAAGAGTAGTGAGTATAGTAATTCTCATTCTATCGATCATATAAGCATAATATGGCTAATAATACGAGTTAGATTGATAATAATAAGAGTAATAAGTATAGTAATTGTCGTTCTATCGATCATTTAAGCATAATATGGCTAATAATATGAGTTAGATTGATAATAATAAGAGTAATAAGTATAGTAATTGTCGTTCTATCGCTCATATAAGCACAATATGGCTAATAATATGAGTTAGATTGATAATAATAAGAGTAATAAGTATAGTAATTGTCGTTCTATCGATCAATATAAGCATAATATGGCTAATAATATGAGTTACATTGATAATAATAAGTGTAATAAGTATAGTAATAGACGTTCTATCGATCATAAAAGCATAATATGGCCAATAATATGTGTTAGATTGATAATACTAAGAGTAGTGAGTATAGTAATTGTCGTTCTATCGATCATATAAGCATAATATGGCCAATAATATGAGTTAGATTGATAATACTAAGAGTAGTGAGTATAGTAATTCTCGTTCTATCGATCATATAAGCATAATATGGCTAAAAATATGAGTTAGATTGATAATAATAAGAGTAATGAGTATAGAAATTGTAGTTCTATCGATCATATAAGCATAATATGGCTAATAATACGAGTTAGATTGATAATAATAACAATAATAAGTATAGTAATTGTCGTTCTATCGATAATATAACCATAAGATGGCCAATAATATGAGTTGGATTGATAATAATAAGAGAAATAAGTATAGTATTTGTCGTTCTATCGATCATATAAGCATAATATGGCTAATAATACGAGTTAGATTGATAATAATAAGGGTAATAACTACAGTAATTGTCGGTCTATCGATCATATAAGCATAATAAGGCTAATAATATGAGTTAGAGTGATAATACTAAGAGTAGTGAGTATAGTAATTCTCATTCTATCGATCATATAAGCATAATATGGCTAATAATACGAGTTAGATTGATAATAATAAGAGTAATAAGTATAGTAATTGTCGTTCTATCGATCATTTAAGCATAATATGGCTAATAATATGAGTTAGATTGATAATAATAAGAGTAATAAGTATAGTAATTGTCGTTCTATCGCTCATATAAGCACAATATGGCTAATAATATGAGTTAGATTGATAATAATAAGAGTAATAAGTATAGTATTTGTCGTTCTATCGATCATATAAGCATAATATGGCTAATAATACGAGTTAGATTGATAATAATAAGAGTAATGAGTATAGAAATTGTAGTTCTATCGATCATTTAAGCATAATATGGCTAATAATATGAGTTAGATTGATAATAATAACAATAATAAGTATAGTAATTGTCGTTCTATCGATAATATAACCATAAGATGGCCAATAATATGAGTTAGATTGATAATAATAAGAGTAATGAGTATAGTAATTGTCGTTCTATCGATCATATCTGCATAATATGGTTAATAATATGAGTTAGATTGATAATAGTGAGTGTAATAAATATATTAATTGCCGTTCTATCGCTCATATAAGCACAATATGGCTAATAATATGAGTTAGATTGATAACAATAAGAGTAACAAGTTTAGTAATTGTCGTTCTATCGATCATATAAGCATAATATGGCTAATAGTATGAGTTAGATTGATAATACTAAGAGTAGTGAGTATAGTAATTCTCGTTCTATCGATCATATAACCATAATATGGCTAATAGCATGAGTTAGATTGATAATAATAAGAGTAATGAGTATAGTAATTGTCGTTCTATCGATCATATCTGCATAATATGGTTAATAATATGAGTTAGATTGATAATAGTGAGTGTAATAAATATATTAATTGCCGTTCTATCGCTCATATAAGCACAATATGGCCAATAATATGAGTTAGATTGATAATACTAAGAGTAGTGAGTATAGTAATTCTCGTTCTATCGATCATATAAGCATAATATGGCTAATAATATGAGTTAGATTGATAATAATAAGAGTAATGAGTATAGAAATTGTAGTTCTATCGACCATTTAAGCATAATATAGCTAATAATATGAGTTAGATTGATAATAATAACAGTAATAAGTATAGTAATTGTCGTTCTATCGATAATATAACCATAAGATGGCCAATAATATGAGTTAGATTGATAATAATAACAGTAATAAGTATAGTAATTGTCGTTCTATCGATAATATAAGCATAATATGGCCAATAATATGAGTTAGATTGATAATACTAAGAGTAGTGAGTATAGTAATTGTCGTTCTATCGATCATATCTGCATAATATGGTTAATAATATGAGTTAGATTGATAATAGTGAGTGTAATAAATATATTAATTGCCGTTCTATCGCTCATATAAGCACAATATGGCCAATAATATGAGTTAGATTGATAATACTAACAGTAGTGAGTATAGTAATTCTCGTTCTATCGATCATATAAGCATAATATGGCTAATAATATGAGTTAGATTGATAATAATAAGAGTAATGAGTATAGAAATTGTAGTTCTATCGACCATTTAAGCATAATATAGCTAATAATATGAGTTAGATTGATAATAATAACAGTAATAAGTATAGTAATTGTCGTTCTATCGATAATATAACCATAAGATGGCCAATAATATGAGTTAGATTGATAATAATAACAGTAATAAGTATAGTAATTGTCGTTCTATCGATAATATAAGCATAATATGGCCAATAATATGAGTTAGATTGATAATACTAAGAGTAGTGAGTATAGTAATTGTCGTTCTATCGATCATATAAGCATAATATGGCTAATAATATGAGTTAGATTGATAATACTAAGAGTAGTGAGTATAGTAATTCTCGTTCTATCGATCATACAACCATAATATGGCTAATAGCAAGAGTTAGATTGATAATAATAAGAGTAATGAGTATAGTAATTGTCGTTCTATCGATCATATCTGCATAATATGGTTAATAATATGAGTTAGATTGATAATAGTGAGTGTAATAAATATATTAATTGCCGTTCTATCGCTCATATAAGCACAATATGGCCAATAATATGAGTTAGATTGATAATACTAAGAGTAGTGAGTATAGTAATTCTCGTTCTATCGATCATATAAGCATAATATGGCTAATAATATGAGTTAGATTGATAATAATAAGAGTAATGAGTATAGAAATTGTAGTTCTATCGATCATTTAAGCATAATATGGCTAATAATATGAGTTAGATTGATAATAATAACAATAATAAGTATAGTAATTGTCGTTCTATCGATAATATAACCATAAGATGGCCAATAATATGAGTTAGATTGATAATAATAAGAGAAATAAGTATAGTATTTGTCGTTCTATCGATCATATAAGCATAATATGGCTAATAATACGAGTTAGATTGATAATAATAAGAGTAATAACTACAGTAATTGTCGTTCTATCGATCATATAAGCATAATAAGGCTAATAATATGAGTTAGAGTGATAATACTAAGAGTAGTGAGTATAGTAATTCTCATTCTATCGATCATATAAGCATAATATGGCTAATAATACGAGTTAGATTGATAATAATAAGAGTAATAAGTATAGTAATTGTCGTTCTATCGATCATTTAAGCATAATATGGCTAATAATATGAGTTAGATTGATAATAATAAGAGTAATAAGTATAGTAATTGTCGTTCTATCGCTCATATAAGCACAATATGGCTAATAATATGAGTTAGATTGATAATAATAAGAGTAATAAGTATAGTAATTGTCGTTCTATCGATCATATAAGCATAATATGGCTAATAATATGAGTTACATTGATAATAATAAGTGTAATAAGTATAGTAATAGACGTTCTATCGATCATAAAAGCATAATATGGCCAATAATATGTGTTAGATTGATAATACTAAGAGTAGTGAGTATAGTAATTGTCGTTCTATCGATCATATAAGCATAATATGGCTAATAATATGAGTTAGATTGATAATACTAAGAGTAGTGAGTATAGTAATTCTCGTTCTATCGATAATATAACCATAAGATGGCCAATAATATGAGTTGGATTGATAATAATAAGAGAAATAAGTATAGTATTTGTCGTTCTATCGATCATATAAGCATAATATGGCTAATAATACGAGTTAGATTGATAATAATAAGAGTAATAACTACAGTAATTGTCGTTCTATCGATCATATAAGCATAATAAGGCTAATAATATGAGTTAGAGTGATAATACTAAGAGTAGTGAGTATAGTAATTCTCATTCTATCGATCATATAAGCATAATATGGCTAATAATACGAGTTAGATTGATAATAATAAGAGTAATAAGTATAGTAATTGTCGTTCTATCGATCATTTAAGCATAATATGGCTAATAATATGAGTTAGATTGATAATAATAAGAGTAATAAGTATAGTAATTCTCATTCTATCGATCATATAAGCATAATATGGCCAATAATATGAGTTAGATTGATAATAATAAGAGTAATGAGTATAGTAATTGTCGTTCTATCGATCATATCCGCATAATATGGTTAATAATATGAGTTAGATTGATAATAGTGAGTGTAATAAATATATTAATTGCCGTTCTATCGCTCATATAAGCACAATATGGCTAATAATATGAGTTAGATTGATAACAATAAGAGTAACAAGTTTAGTAATTGTCGTTCTATCGATCATATAAGCATAATATGGCTAATAATATGAGTTAGATTGATAATACTAAGAGTAGTGAGTATAGTAATTCTCGTTCTATCGATCATATAACCATAATATGGCTAATAGCATGAGTTAGATTGATAATAATAAGAGTAATGAGTATAGTAATTGTCGTTCTATCGATCATATCTGCATAATATGGTTAATAATATGAGTTAGATTGATAATAGTGAGTGTAATAAATATATTAATTGCCGTTCTATCGCTCATATAAGCACAATATGGCCAATAATATGAGTTAGATTGATAATACTAAGAGTAGTGAGTATAGTAATTCTCGTTCTATCGATCATATAAGCATAATATGGCTAATAATATGAGTTAGATTGATAATAATAAGAGTAATGAGTATAGAAATTGTAGTTCTATCGACCATTTAAGCATAATATAGCTAATAATATGAGTTAGGTTGATAATAATAACAGTAATAAGTATAGTAATTGTCGTTCTATCGATAATATAACCATAAGATGGCCAATAATATGAGTTAGATTGATAATAATAACAGTAATAAGTATAGTAATTGTCGTTCTATCGATAATATAAGCATAATATGGCCAATAATATGAGTTAGATTGATAATACTAAGAGTAGTGAGTATAGTAATTGTCGTTCTATCGATCATATAAGCATAATATGGCTAATAATATGAGTTAGATTGATAATACTAAGAGTAGTGAGTATAGTAATTCTCGTTCTATCGATCATATAACCATAATATGGCTAATAGCATGAGTTAGATTGATAATAATAAGAGTAATGAGTATAGTAATTGTCGTTCTATCGATCATATCTGCATAATATGGTTAATAATATGAGTTAGATTGATAATAGTGAGTGTAATAAATATATTAATTGCCGTTCTATCGCTCATATAAGCACAATATGGCCAATAATATGAGTTAGATTGATAATACTAAGAGTAGTGAGTATAGTAATTCTCGTTCTATCGATCATATAAGCATAATATGGCTAATAATATGAGTTAGATTGATAATAATAAGAGTAATGAGTATAGAAATTGTAGTTCTATCGACCATTTAAGCATAATATGGCTAATAATATGAGTTCGATTGATAATAATAACAGTAATAAGTATAGTAATTGTCGTTCTATCGATAATATAACCATAAGATGGCCAATAATATGAGTTAGATTGATAATAATAACAGTAATAAGTATAGTAATTGTCGTTCTATCGATAATATAAGCATAATATGGCCAATAATATGAGTTAGATTGATAATACTAAGAGTAGTGAGTATAGTAATTGTCGTTCTATCGATCATATAAGCATAATATGGCTAATAATATGAGTTAGATTGATAATACTAAGAGTAGTGAGTATATTAATTCTCGTTCTATCGATCATATAAGCATAATATGGCTAATAATATGAGTTAGATTGATAATAATAAGAGTAATGAGTATAGAAATTGTAGTTCTATCGATCATTTAAGCATAATATGGCTAATAATATGAGTTAGATTGATAATAATAACAATAATAAGTATAGTAATTGTCGTTCTATCGATAATATAACCATAAGATGGCCAATAATATGAGTTAGATTGATAATAATAAGAGAAATAAGTATAGTATTTGTCGTTCTATCGATCATATAAGCATAATATGGCTAATAATACGAGTTAGATTGATAATAATAAGAGTAATAACTACAGTAATTGTCGTTCTATCGATCATATAAGCATAATATGGCTAATAATATGAGTTAGATTGATAATAATAAGAGTAATAAGTATAGTAATTGTCGTTCTATCGCTCATATAAGCACAATATGGCTAATAATATGAGTTAGATTGATAATAATAAGAGTAATAAGTATAGTAATTGTCGTTCTATCGATCATATAAGCATAATATGGCTAATAATATGAGTTACATTGATAATAATAAGTGTAATAAGTATAGTAATAGACGTTCTATCGATCATATAAGCATAATATGGCTAATAATATGCGTTAGATTGATAATAATAAGAGTAATGAGTATAGTAATGGTCGTTCTATCGATCATTTAAGCATAATATGGCTAGTAATATGAGTTAGATTGATAATAATAAGAGTAATGAGTATAGTAATTGTAGTTCTATCGATCATATCTGCATAATATGGTTAATAATATGAGTTAGATTGATAATAATAAGAGTAATAAGTATAGTATTTGTCGTTCTATCGATCATTTGAGCATAATATGGCTAATAATATGAGTTAGATTGATAATAATAACAGTAATAGGTATTGTAATTGTCGTTCTATCGATAATATAAGCATAGTATGGCTAATAATATGAGTTAGATTGATAATACTAAGAGTAGTGAGTATAGTAATTCTCGTTCTATCGATCATATAAGCATAATATGGCTAATAATATGAGTTAGATTGACAACAATAAGAGTAACAAGTTTAGTAATTGTCGTTCTATCGATCATATAAGCATAATATGGCTAATAATATGAGTTAGATTGATAATACTAAGAGTAGTGAGTATAGTAATTCTCGTTCTATCGATCATATAACCATAATATGGCTAATAGCATGAGTTAGATTGATAATAATAAGAGTAATGAGTATAGTAATTGTCGTTCTATCGATCATATCTGCATAATATGGTTAATAATATGAGTTAGATTGATAATAGTGAGTGTAATAAATATATTAATTGCCGTTCTATCGCTCATATAAGCACAATATGGCCAATAATATGAGTTAGATTGATAATACTAAGAGTAGTGAGTATAGTAATTCTCGTTCTATCGACCATATAAGCATAATATGGCTAATAATATGAGTTAGATTGATAATAATAAGAGTAATGAGTATAGAAATTGTAGTTCTATCGACCATTTAAGCATAATATGGCTAATAATATGAGTTAGATTGATAATAATAACAGTAATAAGTATAGTAATTGTCGTTCTATCGATAATATAACCATAAGATGGCCAATAATATGAGTTAGATTGATAATAATAACAGTAATAAGTATAGTAATTGTCGTTCTATCGATAATATAAGCATAATATGGCCAATAATATGAGTTAGATTGATAATACTAAGAGTAGTGAGTATAGTAATTGTCGTTCTATCGATCATATAAGCATAATATGGCTAATAATATGAGTTAGATTGATAATACTAAGAGTAGTGAGTATAGTAATTCTCGTTCTATCGATCATATAAGCATAATATGGCTAATAATATGAGTTAGATTGATAATAATAAGAGTAATGAGTATAGAAATTGTAGTTCTATCGATCATTTAAGCATAATATGGCTAATAATATGAGTTAGATTGATAATAATAACAATAATAAGTATAGTAATTGTCGTTCTATCGATAATATAACCATAAGATGGCCAATAATATGAGTTAGATTGATAATAATAAGAGAAATAAGTATAGTATTTGTCGTTCTATCGATCATATAAGCATAATATGGCTAATAATACGAGTTAGATTGATAATAATAAGAGTAATAAGTATAGTAATTGTCGTTCTATCGATCATTTAAGCATAATATGGCTAATACTATGAGTTAGATTGATAATAATAAGAGTAATAAGTATAGTAATTGTCGTTCTATCGCTCATATAAGCACAATATGGCTAATAATATGAGTTAGATTGATAATAATAAGAGTAATAAGTATAGTAATTGTCGTTCTATCGATCATATAAGCATAATATGGCTAATAATATGAGTTACATTGATAACAATAAGTGTAATAAGTATAGTAATAGACGTTCTATCGATCATATAAGCATAATATGGCTAATAATATGCGTTAGATTGATAATAATAAGAGTAATGAGTATAGTAATGGTCGTTCTATCGATCATTTAAGCATAATATGGCTAATAATATGAGTTAGATTGATAATACTAAGAGTAGTGAGTATAGTAATTCTCGTTCTATCGATCATATAAGCATAATATGGCTAATAATATGAGTTAGATTGATAATAATAAGAGAAATGAGTATAGAAATTGTAGTTCTATCGATCATTTAAGCATAATATGGCTAATAATATGAGTTAGATTGACAACAATAAGAGTAACAAGTTTAGTAATTGTCGTTCTATCGATCATATAAGCATAATATGGCTAATAATATGAGTTAGATTGATAATACTAAGAGTAGTGAGTATAGTAATTCTCGTTCTATCGATCATATAAGCATAATATAGCTAATAATATGCGTTAGATTGATAATAATAAGAGTAATGAGTATAGTAATGGTTGTTCTATCGATCATTTAAGCATAATATGGCTAATAATATGAGTTAGATTGATAATAATAAGAGTAATGAGTATAGTAATTGTAGTTCTATCGATCATATCTGCATAATATGGTTAATAATATGAGTTAGATTGATAATAATAAGAGTAGTGAGTATAGTAATTCTCGTTCTATCGATCATATAAGCATAATATGGCTAATAATATGAGTTAGATTGATAACAATAAGAGTAACAAGTTTAGTAATTGTCGTTCCATCGATCATATAAGCATAATATGGCTAATCATATGAGTTAGATTGATAATACTAAGAGTAGTGAGTATAGTAATTCTCGTTCTATCGATCATATAACCATAATATGGCTAATAGCATGAGTTAGATTGATAATAATAAGAGTAATGAGTATAGTAATTGTCGTTCTATCGATCATATCTGCATAATATGGTTAATAATAAGAGTTAGATTGATAATAGTGAGTGTAATAAATATATTAATTGCCGTTCTATCGCTCATATAAGCACAATATGGCCAATAATATAAGTTAGATTGATAATACTAAGAGTAGTGAGTACAGTAATTCTGGTTCTATCGATCATATAAGCATAATATGGCTAATAATATGAGTTAGATTGATAATAATAAGAGTAATGAGTATAGAAATTGTAGTTCTATCGACCATTTAAGCATAATATGGCTAATAATATGAGTTAGATTGATAATAATAAGAGTAATGAGTATAGAAATTGTAGTTCTATCGATCATTTAAGCATAATATGGCTAATAATATGAGTTAGATTGATAATACTAAGAGTAGTGAGTATAGTAATTCTCGTTCTATCGATCATATAAGCATAATATGGCTAATAATATGAGTTAGATTGATAATAATAAGAGAAATGAGTATAGAAATTGTAGTTCTATCGATCATTTAAGCATAATATGGCTAATAATATGAGTTAGATTGATAATAATAACAATAATAAGTATAGTAATTGTCGTTCTATCGATAATATAACCATAAGATGGCCAATAATATGAGTTAGATTGATAACAATAAGTGTAATAAGTATAGTAATAGACGTTCTATCGATCATATAAGCATAATATGGCTAATAATATGCGTTAGATTGATAATAATAAGAGTAATGAGTATAGTAATGGTCGTTCTATCGATCATTTAAGCATAATATGGCTAGTAATATGAGTTAGATTGATAATAATAAGAGTAATGAGTATAGTAATTGTAGTTCTATCGATCATATCTGCATAATATGGTTAATAATATGAGTTAGATTGATAATAATAAGAGTAATAAGTATAGTATTTGTCGTTCTATCGATCATTTGAGCATAATATGGCTAATAATATGAGTTAGATTGATAATAATAACAGTAATAGGTATTGTAATTGTCGTTCTATCGATAATATAAGCATAGTATGGCTAATAATATGAGTTAGATTGATAATACTAAGAGTAGTGAGTATAGTAATTCTCGTTCTATCGATCATATAAGCATAATATGGCTAATAATATGAGTTAGATTGACAACAATAAGAGTAACAAGTTTAGTAATTGTCGTTCTATCGATCATATAAGCATAATATGGCTAATAATATGAGTTAGATTGATAATACTAAGAGTAGTGAGTATAGTAATTCTCGTTCTATCGATCATATAAGCATAATATAGCTAATAATATGCGTTAGATTGATAATAATAAGAGTAATGAGTATAGTAATGGTTGTTCTATCGATCATTTAAGCATAATATGGCTAATAATATGAGTTAGATTGATAATAATAAGAGTAATGAGTATAGTAATTGTAGTTCTATCGATCATATCTGCATAATATGGTTAATAATATGAGTTAGATTGATAATAATAAGAGTAGTGAGTATAGTAATTCTCGTTCTATCGATCATATAAGCATAATATGGCTAATAATATGAGTTAGATTGATAACAATAAGAGTAACAAGTTTAGTAATTGTCGTTCCATCGATCATATAAGCATAATATGGCTAATCATATGAGTTAGATTGATAATACTAAGAGTAGTGAGTATAGTAATTCTCGTTCTATCGATCATATAACCATAATATGGCTAATAGCATGAGTTAGATTGATAATAATAAGAGTAATGAGTATAGTAATTGTCGTTCTATCGATCATATCTGCATAATATGGTTAATAATAAGAGTTAGATTGATAATAGTGAGTGTAATAAATATATTAATTGCCGTTCTATCGCTCATATAAGCACAATATGGCCAATAATATAAGTTAGATTGATAATACTAAGAGTAGTGAGTACAGTAATTCTGGTTCTATCGATCATATAAGCATAATATGGCTAATAATATGAGTTAGATTGATAATAATAAGAGTAATGAGTATAGAAATTGTAGTTCTATCGACCATTTAAGCATAATATGGCTAATAATATGAGTTAGATTGATAATAATAAGAGTAATGAGTATAGAAATTGTAGTTCTATCGATCATTTAAGCATAATATGGCTAATAATATGAGTTAGATTGATAATACTAAGAGTAGTGAGTATAGTAATTCTCGTTCTATCGATCATATAAGCATAATATGGCTAATAATATGAGTTAGATTGATAATAATAAGAGAAATGAGTATAGAAATTGTAGTTCTATCGATCATTTAAGCATAATATGGCTAATAATATGAGTTAGATTGATAATAATAACAATAATAAGTATAGTAATTGTCGTTCTATCGATAATATAACCATAAGATGGCCAATAATATGAGTTAGATTGATAATAATAAGAGAAATAAGTATAGTATTTGTCGTTCTATCGATCATATAAGCATAATATGGCTAATAATACGAGTTAGATTGATAATAATAAGAGTAATAACTACAGTAATTGTCGTTCTATCGATCATATAAGCATAATAAGGCTAATAATATGAGTTAGAGTGATAATACTAAGAGTAGTGAGTATAGTAATTCTCATTCTACCGATCATATAAGCATAATATGGCTAATAATACGAGTTAGATTGATAATAATAAGAGTAATAAGTATAGTAATTGTCGTTCTATCGATCATTTAAGCATAATATGGCTAATAATATGAGTTAGATTGATAATAATAAGAGTAATAAGTATAGTAATTGTCGTTCTATCGCTCATATAAGCACAATATGGCTAATAATATGAGTTAGATTGATAATACTAAGAGTAGTGAGTATAGTAATTCTCGTTCTATCGATCATATAAGCATAATATGGCTAATAATATGCGTTAGATTGATAATAATAAGAGTAATGAGTATAGTAATGGTCGTTCTATCGATCATTTAAGCATAATATGGCTAATAATATGAGTTAGATTGATAATAATAAGAGTAATGAGTATAGTAATTGTAGTTCTATCGATCATATCTGCATAATATGGTTAATAATATGAGTTAGATTGATAATAATAAGAGTAATAAGTATAGTATTTGTCGTTCTATCGATCATTTGAGAATAATATGGCTAATAATATGAGATAGATTGATAATAATAACAGTAATAGGTATTGTAATTGTCGTTCTATCGATAATATAAGCATAGTATGGCTAATAATATGAGTTAGATTGATAATACTAAGGGTAGTGAGTATAGTAATTCTCGTTCTATCGATCATATAAGCATAATATGGCTAATAATATGAGTTAGATTGACAACAATAAGAGTAACAAGTTTAGTAATTGTCGTTCTATCGATCATATAAGCATAATATGGCTAATAATATGAGTTAGATTGATAATACTAAGAGTAGTGAGTATAGTAATTCTCGTTCTATCGATCATATAAGCATAATATGGCTAATAATATGCGTTAGATTGATAATAATAAGAGTAATGGGTATAGTAATGGTCGTTCTATCGATCATTTAAGCATAATATGGCTAATAATATGAGTTACATTGATAATAATAAGTGTAATAAGTATAGTAATAGACGTTCTATCGATCATATAAGCATAATAAGGCTAATAATATGAGTTAGAGTGATAATACTAAGAGTAGTGAGTATAGTAATTCTCATTCTATCGATCATATAAGCATAATATGGCTAATAATACGAGTTAGATTGATAATAATAAGAGTAATAAGTATAGTAATTGTCGTTCTATCGATCATTTAAGCATAATATGGCTAATAATATGAGTTAGATTGCTAATAATAAGAGTAATAAGTATAGTAATTGTCGTTCTATCGCTCATATAAGCACAATATGGCTAATAATATGAGTTAGATTGATAATAATAAGAGTAATAAGTATAGTAATTGTCGTTCTATCGATCATATAAGCATAATATGGCTAATAATATGAGTTACATTGATAATAATAAGTGTAATAAGTATAGTAATAGACGTTCTATCGATCATATAAGCATAATATGGCTAATAATATGCGCTAGATTGATAATAATAAGAGTAATGAGTATAGTAATGGTCGTTCTATCGATCATTTAAGCATAATATGGCTAATAATATGAGTTAGATTGATAATAATAAGAGTAATGAGTATAGTAATTGTAGTTCTATCGATCATATCTGCATAATATGGTTAATAATATGAGTTAGATTGATAATAATAAGAGTAATAAGTATAGTATTTGTCGTTCTATCGATCATTTAAGCATAATATGGCTAATAATATGAGTTAGATTGATAATAATAAGAGTAATAAGTATAGTAATTGTCGTTCTATCGATCATTTAAGCATAATATGGGTAATAATATGAGTCAGATTGATAATAATAACAGTAATAAGTATAGTAATTGTCGTTCTATCGATAATATAAGCATAATATGGCTAATAATATGAGTTAGATTGATAATAATAACAGTAATAGGTATTGTAATTGTCGTTCTATCGATAATATAAGCATACTATGGCTAATAATATGAGTTAGATTGATAATACTAAGAGTAGTGAGTATAGTAATTGTCGTTCTATCGATCATATAAGCATAATATGGCTAATAATATGAGTTAGATTGATAATAATAAGAGTAATGAGTATAGTAATTGTAGTTCTATCGATCATATCTGCATAATATGGTTAATAATATGAGTTAGATTGATAATAATAAGAGTAATAAGTATAGTGTTTGTCGTTCTATCGATCATATAAGCATAATATGGCTAATAATATGAGTTAGATTGATAATAATAAGAGTAATAAGTATAGTAATTGTAGTTCTATCGATCATTTAAGCATAATATGGCTAATAATATGAGTTAGATTGATAATAATAACAGTAATAGGTATTGTAATTGTCGTTCTATCGATAATATAAGCATAATATGGCTAATAATATGAGTTAGATTGATAATACTAAGAGTAGTGAGTATAGTAATTCTCGTTCTATCGACCATATAAGCATAATATGGCTAATAATATGAGCTAGATTGATAACAATAAGAGTAACAAGTTTAGTAATTGTCGTTCTATCGATCATATAAACATAATATGGCTAATAATATGAGTTAGATTGATAATACTAAGAGTAGTGAGTATAGTAATTCTCGTTCTATCGATCATATAAGCATAATATGGCTAATAATATGAGTTAGATTGATAATAATAAGAGTAATGAGTATCGAAATTGTAGTTCTATCGATCATTTAAGCATAATATGGCTAATAATATGAGTTAGATTGATAATATTAACAGTAATAAGTATAGTAATTGTCGTTCTATCGATAATATAACCATAATATGGCCAATAATATGAGTTAGATTGATAATAATAACAGTAATAGGTATTGTAATTGTCGTTCTATCGATAATATAAGCATAATATGGCTAATAATATGAGTTAGATTGATAATACTAAGAGTAGTGAGTATAGTAATTCTCGTTCTGTCGATCATATAAGCATAATATGGCTAATAATATGAGTTAGATTGATAATAATAAGAGTAACAAGTATAGTAATTGTCGTTCTATCGATAATATAACCATAATATGGCCAATAATATGAGTTAGATTGATAATAATAACAGTAATATGTATAGTAATTGTCGTTCTATCGATAATATAAGCATAATATGGCTAATAATATGAGTTAGATTGATAATACTAAGAGTAGTGAGTATAGTAATTGTCGTTCTATCGATCATATAAGCATAATATGGCTAATAATATGAGTTAGATTGATAATAATAAGAGTAATAAGTATAGTATTTGTCGTTCTATCGATCATATAAGCATAATATGGCTAATAATATGAGTTAGATTGATAACAATAAGAGTAATGAGTATAGTAATTGTAGTTCTATCGATCATTTAAGCATAATATGGCTAATAATACGAGTTAGATTGATAATAATAAGAGTAATAAGTATAGTAATTGTCGTTCTATCGATCATTTAAGCATAATATGGCTAATAATATGAGTTAGATTGATAATAATAAGAGTAATGAGTATAGTAATTGTAGTTCTATCGATCATATCTGCATAATATGGTTAATAATATGAGTTAGATTGATAATAATAAGAGTAATAAGTATAGTATTTGTCGTTCTATCGATCATTTGAGCATAATATGGCTAATAATATGAGTTAGATTGATAATAATAACAGTAATAGGTATTGTAATTGTCGTTCTATCGATAATATAAGCATAGTATGGCTAATAATATGAGTTAGATTGATAATACTAAGAGTAGTGAGTATAGTAATTCTCGTTCTATCGATCATAGAAGCATAATATGGCTAATAATATGAGTTAGATTGATAACAATAAGAGTAATGAGTATAGTAATTGTAGTTCTATCGATCATTTAAGCATAATATGGCTAATAATATGAGTTAGATTGATAATAATAAGAGTAATAAGTATAGTAATTGTCGTTCTATCGATCATTTAAGCATAATATGGGTAATAATATGAGTCAGATTGATAATAATAACAGTAATAAGTATAGTAATTGTCGTTCTATCGATAATATAAGCATAATATGGCTAATAATATGAGTTAGATTGATAATACTAAGAGTAGTGAGTATAGTAATTCTCGTTCTATCGATCATATAAGCATAATATGGCTAATAATATGCGTTAGATTGATAATAATAAGAGTAATGAGTATAGTAATGGTCGTTCTATCGATCATTTAAGCATAATATGGCTAATAATATGAGTTACATTGATAATAATAAGTGTAATAAGTATAGTAATAGACGTTCTATCGATCATATAAGCATAATAAGGCTAATAATATGAGTTAGAGTGATAATACTAAGAGTAGTGAGTATAGTAATTCTCATTCTATCGATCATATAAGCATAATATGGCTAATAATACGAGTTAGATTGATAATAATAAGAGTAATAAGTATAGTATTTGTCGTTCTATCGATCATTTAAGCATAATATGGCTAATAATATGAGTTAGATTGATAATAATAAGAGTAATGAGTATAGTAATTGTAGTTCTATCGATCATATCTGCATAATATGGTTAATAATATGAGTTAGATTGATAATAATAAGAGTAATAAGTATAGTATTTGTCGTTCTATCGATCATTTGAGCATAATATGGCTAATAATATGAGTTAGATTGATAATAATAACAGTAATAGGTATTGTAATTGTCGTTCTATCGATAATATAAGCATAGTATGGCTAATAATATGAGTTAGATTGATAATACTAAGAGTAGTGAGTATAGTAATTCTCGTTCTATCGATCATAGAAGCATAATATGGCTAATAATATGGGTTATATTGATAACAATAAGAGTAATGAGTATAGTAATTGTAGTTCTATCGATCATTTAAGCATAATATGGCTAATAATATGAGTTAGATTGATAATAATAAGAGTAATAAGTATAGTAATTGTCGTTCTATCGATCATTTAAGCATAATATGGGTAATAATATGAGTCAGATTGATAATAATAACAGTAATAAGTATAGTAATTGTCGTTCTATCGATAATATAAGCATAATATGGCTAATAATATGAGTTAGATTGATAATAATAACAGTAATAGGTATTGTAATTGTCGTTCTATCGATAATATAAGCATAATATGGCTAATAATATGAGTTAGATTGATAATACTAAGAGTAGTGAGTATAGTAATTGTCGTTCTATCGATCATATAAGCATAATATGGCTAATAATATGAGTTAGATTGATAATAATAAGAGTAATGAGTATAGTAATTGTAGTTCTATCGATCATATCTGCATAATATGGTTAATAATATGAGTTAGATTGATAATAATAAGAGTAATGAGTATAGTAATTGTAGTTCTATCGATCATATCTGCATAATATGGTTAATAATATGAGTTAGATTGATAATAATAAGAGTAATAAGTATAGTATTTGTCGTTCTATCGATCATTTTAGCATAATATGGCTAATAATATGAGTTAGATTGATAATAATAACAGTAATAGGTATTGTAATTGTCGTTCTATCGATAATATAAGCATAGTATGGCTAATAATATGAGTTAGATTGATAATACTAAGAGTAGTGAGTATAGTAATTCTCGTTCTATCGATCATATAAGCATAATATGGCTAATAATATGAGTTAGATTGACAACAATAAGAGTAACAAGTTTAGTAATTGTCGTTCTATCGATCATATAAGCATAATATGGCTAATAATATGAGTTAGATTGATAATACTAAGAGTAGTGAGTATAGTAATTCTCGTTCTATCGATCATATAAGCATAATATGGCTAATAATATGCGTTAGATTGATAATAGTAAGAGTAATGAGTATAGTAATGGTCGTTCTATCGATCATTTAAGCATAATATGGCTAATAATATGAGTTAGATTGATAATAATAAGAGTAATGAGTATAGTAATTGTAGTTCTATCGATCATATCTGCATAATATGGTTAATAATATGAGTTAGATTGATAATAATAAGAGTAGTGAGTATAGTAATTCTCGTTCTATCGATCATATAAGCATAATATGGCTAATAATATGAGTTAGATTGATAACAATAAGAGTAACAAGTTTAGTAATTGTCGTTCTATCGATCATATAAGCATAATATGGCTAATAATATGAGTTAGATTGATAATACTAAGAGTAGTGAGTATAGTAATTCTCGTTCTATCGATCATATAAGCATAATATGGCTAATAATATGAGTTAGATTGATAATAATAAGAGTAATAAGTATAGTAATTGTCGTTCTATCGATCATTTAAGCATAATATGGGTAATAATATGAGTCAGATTGATAATAATAACAGTAATAAGTATAGTAATTGTCGTTCTATCGATAATATAAGCATAATATGGCTAATAATATGAGTTAGATTGATAATAATAACAGTAATAGGTATTGTAATTGTCGTTCTATCGATAATATAAGCATAATATGGCTAATAATATGAGTTAGATAGATAATACTAAGAGTAGTGAGTATAGTAATTGTCGTTCTATCGATCATATAAGCATAATATGGCTAATAATATGAGTTAGATTGATAATAATAAGAGTAATGAGTATAGTAATTGTAGTTCTATCGATCATATCTGCATAATATGGTTAATAATATGAGTTAGATTGATAATAATAAGAGTAATGAGTATAGTAATTGTAGTTCTATCGATCATATCTGCATAATATGGTTAATAATATGAGTTAGATTGATAATAATAAGAGTAATAAGTATAGTATTTGTCGTTCTATCGATCATTTGAGCATAATATGGCTAATAATATGAGTTAGATTGATAATAATAACAGTAATAGGTATTGTAATTGTCGTTCTATCGATAATATAAGCATAGTATGGCTAATAATATGAGTTAGATTGATAATACTAAGAGTAGTGAGTATAGTAATTCTCGTTCTATCGATCATATAAGCATAATATGGCTAATAATATGAGTTAGATTGACAACAATAAGAGTAACAAGTTTAGTAATTGTCGTTCTATCGATCATATAAGCATAATATGGCTAATAATATGAGTTAGATTGATAATACTAAGAGTAGTGAGTATAGTAATTCTCGTTCTATCGATCATATAAGCATAATATGGCTAATAATATGCGTTAGATTGATAATAGTAAGAGTAATGAGTATAGTAATGGTCGTTCTATCGATCATTTAAGCATAATATGGCTAATAATATGAGTTAGATTGATAATAATAAGAGTAATGAGTATAGTAATTGTAGTTCTATCGATCATATCTGCATAATATGGTTAATAATATGAGTTAGATTGATAATAATAAGAGTAGTGAGTATAGTAATTCTCGTTCTATCGATCATATAAGCATAATATGGCTAATAATATGAGTTAGATTGATAATAATAAGAGTAATGAGTATAGTAATGGTCGTTCTATCGATCATTTAAGCATAATATGGCTAATAATATGAGTTACATTGATAATAATAAGTGTAGTAAGTATAGTAATAGACGTTCTATCGATCATATAAGCATAATAAGGCTAATAATATGAGTTAGAGTGATAATACTAAGAGTAGTGAGTATAGTAATTCTCATTCTATCGATCATATAAGCATAATATGGCTAATAATACGAGTTAGATTGATAATAATAAGAGTAATAAGTATAGTAATTGTCGTTCTATCGATCATTTAAGCATAATATGGCTAATAATATGAGTTAGATTGATAATAATAAGAGTAATGAGTATAGTAATTGTAGTTCTATCGATCATATCTGCATAATATGGCAAATAATATGAGTTAGATTGATAATACTGAGAGTAGTGAGTATAGTAATTCTCGTTCTATCGATCATATAAGCATAATATGGCTAATAATATGCGTTAGATTGATAATAATAAGAGTAATGAGTATAGTAATGGTCGTTCTATCGATCATTTAAGCATAATATGGCTAATAATATGAGTTACATTGATAATAATAAGTGTAGTAAGTATAGTAATAGACGTTCTATCGATCATATAAGCATAATAAGGCTAATAATATGAGTTAGAGTGATAATACTAAGAGTAGTGAGTATAGTAATTCTCATTCTATCGATCATATAAGCATAATATGGCTAATAATACGAGTTAGATTGATAATAATAAGAGTAATAAGTATAGTAATTGTCGTTCTATCGATCATTTAAGCATAATATGGCTAATAATATGAGTTAGATTGATAATAATAAGAGTAATGAGTATAGTAATTGTAGTTCTATCGATCATATCTGCATAATATGGTTAATAATATGAGTTAGATTGATAATAATAAGAGTAATAAGTATAGTATTTGTCGTTCTATCGATCATTTGAGCATAATATGGCTAATAATATGAGTTAGATTGATAATAATAACAGTAATAGGTATTGTAATTGTCGTTCTATCGATAATATAAGCATAGTATGGCTAATAATATGAGTTAGATTGATAATACTAAGAGTAGTGAGTATAGTAATTCTCGTTCTATCGATCATAGAAGCATAATATGGCTAATAATATGAGTTAGATTGATAACAATAAGAGTAATGAGTATAGTAATTGTAGTTCTATCGATCATTTAAGCATAATATGGCTAATAATATGAGTTAGATTGATAATAATAAGAGTAATAAGTATAGTAATTGTCGTTCTATCGATCATTTAAGCATAATATGGGTAATAATATGAGTCAGATTGATAATAATAACAGTAATAAGTATAGTAATTGTCGTTCTATCGATAATATAAGCATAATATGGCTAATAATATGAGTTAGATTGATAATACTAAGAGTAGTGAGTATAGTAATTCTCGTTCTATCGATCATATAAGCATAATATGGCTAATAATATGCGTTAGATTGATAATAATAAGAGTAATGAGTATAGTAATGGTCGTTCTATCGATCATTTAAGCATAAT
>NW_027473561.1:0-48566 GCF_050947335.1 Megachile rotundata | reverse complement strand
TATGATCGATAGAACGACAAATACTATACTTATTACTCTTATTATTATGAGTCTAACTCATATTATTAGCCATATTATGCTTATATGATCGATAGAACGACAAATACTATACTTATTACTCTTATTATTATCAATCTAACTCATATTATTAACCATATTATGCAGATATGATCGATAGAACGACAATTACTATACCTATTACTCTTATTATTATCAGTCTAACTCATGCTATTAGCCATATTATGGTTATATGATCGATATAACGACAATTACTATACTTATTACTCTTATTATTATCAGTCTAACTCATGCTATTAACCATATTATGGTTATATGATCGATATAACGACAATTACTATACTTATTACTCTTATTATTATCAATCTAACTCATATTATTAGCCATATTATGCTTATATGATCGATAGAATGAGAATTACTATACTCACTACTCTTAGTATTATCAATCTAACTCATATTATTAGCCATATTATGCTTATATGATCGATAGAACGAGAATTACTATACTCACTACTCTTAGTATTATCAATCTAACTCATATTATTAGCCATATTATGCTTATATTATCGATAGAACGACAATTACTATACTTATTACTGTTATTATTATCAATCTAACTCATATTATTAGCCATATTATGCTTAAATGATCGATAGAACGACAATTACTATACTCATTACTCTTATTATTATCAATCTAACTCATATTATTAGCCATATTATGCTTAAATGATCGATAGAACTACAATTACTATACACATTACTCTTATTATTATCAATCTAACTCATATTATTAGCCATATTATGCTTATATGACCGATAGAATGAGAATTACTATACTCACTACTCTTAGTATTATCACTCTAACTCATATTATTAGCCTTATTATGCTTATATGATCGATAGAACGACAATTACTGTACTTATTACTCTTATTATTATCAATCTAACTCATATTATTAGCCATATTATGCTTATATGATCGATAGAACGAGAATTACTATACTCACTACTCTTAGTATTATCAATCTAACTCATATTATTAGCCATATTATGGTTATATTATCGATAGAACGACAATTACTATACTTATTACTGTTATTATTATGAATCTAACTCATATTATTAACCATATTATGCAGATATGATCGATAGAACTGCAATTACTATACTCATTACTCTTATTATTATCTATCTAACTCATATTATTAGCCATATTATGCTTATATGATCGATAGAATGAGAATTACTATACTCACTACTCTTAGTATTATCAATCTAACTCATATTATTAGCCATATTATGCTTATATGATCGATAGAACGACAATTACTATACTCACTACTCTTAGTATTATCAATCTAACTCATATTATTAGCCATATTATGCTTATATGATCGATAGAACGAGAATTACTATACTCACTACTCTTAGTATTATCAATCTAACTCATATTATTAGCCATATTATGCTTATATTATCGATAGAACGACAATTACTATACTTATTACTGTTATTATTATCAATCTGACTCATATTATTAGCCATATTGTGCTTAAATGACCGATAGAACGACAATTACTGTACTTATTACTCTTATTATTATCAATCTAACTCATATTATTAGCCATATTATGCTTATATGATCGATAGAACGACAAATACTATACTTATTACTCTTATTATTATCAATCTAACTCATATTATTAACCATATTATGCAGATATGATCGATAGAACTACAATTACTATACTCATTACTCTTATTATTATCAATCTAACTCATATTATTAGCCATATTATGCTTCAATGATCGATAGAACTACAATTACTATACTCATTACTCTTATTATTATCAATCTAACTCATATTATTAGCCATATTATGCTTATATGATCGATAGAACGAGAATTGCTATACCCACTACTCTTAGTATTATCAATCTAACTCATATTATTAGCCATATTATGCTTAAATGATCGATAGAACGACAATTACTATACTTATTACTCTTATTATTATCAATCTAACTCGTATTATTAGCCATATTATGCTTATATGATCGATAGAACGACAATTACTATACTCACTACTCTTAGTATTATTAATCTAACTCATATTATTAGCCATATTATGCTTATATGATCGATAGAACGACAATTACTATACTCACTACTCTTAGTATTATCAATCTAACTCATATTATTAGCCATGTTATGCTTATATTATCGATAGAACGACAATTACTGTACTTATTACTGCTATTATTATCAATCTAACTCATATTATTAGCCATATTATGCTTATATGATCGATGGAATGAGAACTACTATACTCACTACTCTTAGTATTATCACTCTAACTCATATTATTAGCCATATTATGCTTATATGATCGAGAGAACGACAATTACTATACTTATTACTCTTATTATTATCAATCTAACTCGTATTATTAGCCAATTTATGCTTATATGATCGATAGAACGACAAATACTATAATTATTACTCTTATTATTATCAATCTAACTCATATTATTAGCCATATTATGCTTATATGATCGATAGAACGACAATTACTATACTCACTACTCTTAGTATTATCAATCTAACTCATATTATTAGCCATATTATGCTTATATTATCGATAGAACGACAATTACTATACTCATTACTCTTATTATTATCTATCTAACTCATATTATTAGCCATATTATGCTTATATGATCGATAGAACGACAATTACTATAGTTATTACTCTTATTATTATCAATCTAACTCATGTTATTAGCCATATTGTGCTAATATGAGCGATAGAACGACAATTACTATATTTATTACACTCACTATTATCAATCTAACTCATATTATTAACCATATTATGCAGATATGATCGATAGAACGACAATTACCATACTTATTACTCTTATTATTATCAATCTAACTCATATTATTAGCCATATTATGCTTATATGATCGATGGAACGAGAATTACTATACTCACTACTCTTAGTATTATCAACCTAACTCATATTATTAGCCATATTATGGTTATATTATCGGTAGAACGACAATTACTATACTTATTACTGTTATTATTATGAATCTAACTCATATTATAAACCATATTATGCAGATATGATCGATAGAACTACAATTACTATACTTATTACACTCACTATTATCAATCTAACTCATATTATTAAACATATTATGCAGATATGATCGATAGAACGACAATTACTATACTCATTACTCTTATTATTATCAATCTAACTCATGCTATTAGCCATATTATGGTTATATGATCGATATAACGACAATTACTATACTTATTACTCTTATTATTATCAATCTAACTCATATTATTAGCCATATTATGCTTACATGATCGATAGAACGACAATTACTATACTTATTACTCTTATTATTATGAATCTAACTCATATTATTAGCCATATTATGCAGATATGATCGATAGAACTACAATTACTATACTTATTACACTCACTATTATCAATCTAACTCATATTATTAACCATATTATGCAGATATGATCGATAGCACGACATTTACTATACTTATTACTCTTATTATTATCAACCTAACTCATATTATTAGCCATATTATGCTTATATGATCGATAGAACGACAATTACAATACTTATTATTCTTATTTTTATCAACCCAACTCATATTATTCGCCATATTATGCTTAAATGATCGATAGAACGACAATTACTATACTTATTACTCTTATTATTATGAATCTTACTCATATTATTAGCCATATTATGCTTATATGATCGATAGAACGACAATTACTATACTTATTACTCTTATTATTATAAATCTAGCTCATATTATTAGCCATATTATGCTTATATGATCGATAGAACGACAAATACTATACCTATTACTCTTATTATTATCAATCTAACTCATATTATTAACCATATTATGCCGATATGATCGATAGAACTACAATTACTATACTTATTACACTCACTATTATCAATCTAACTCATATTATTAAACATATTATGCAGATATGATCGATAGAACGACAATTACTATACTTATTACTCTTATTATTATCAATCTAACTCATATTATTAGCCATATTATGCTTATATGATCGATAGAACGACAATTACTATACTTATTACTCTTATTATTATGAATCTAACTCATATTATTAGCCATATTATGCTTATATGATCGATAGAACGACAAATACTATACTTATTACTCTTATTATTATGAGTCTAACTCATATTATTAGCCATATTATGCTTATATGATCGATAGAACGACAAATACTATACTTATTACTCTTATTATTATCAATCTAACTCATATTATTAACCATATTATGCAGATATGATCGATAGAATGAGAATTACTATACTCACTACTCTTAGTATTATCACTCTAACTCATATTATTAGCCTTATTATGCTTATATGATCGATAGAACGACAATTACTGTACTTATTACTCTTATTATTATCAATCTAACTCATATTATTAGCCATATTATGCTTATATGATCGATAGAACGAGAATTACTATACTCACTACTCTTAGTATTATCAATCTAACTCATATTATTAGCCATATTATGGTTATATTATCGATAGAACGACAATTACTATACTTATTACTGTTATTATTATGAATCTAACTCATATTATTAACCATATTATGCAGATATGATCGATAGAACTGCAATTACTATACTCATTACTCTTATTATTATCTATCTAACTCATATTATTAGCCATATTATGCTTATATGATCGATAGAATGAGAATTACTATACTCACTACTCTTAGTATTATCAATCTAACTCATATTATTAGCCATATTATGCTTATATGATCGATAGAACGACAATTACTATAGTCACTACTCTTAGTATTATCAATCTAACTCATATTATTAGCCATATTATGCTTATATGATCGATAGAACGAGAATTACTATACTCACTACTCTTAGTATTATCAATCTAACTCATATTATTAGCCATATTATGCTTATATTATCGATAGAACGACAATTACTATACTTATTACTGTTATTATTATCAATCTGACTCATATTATTAGCCATATTATGCTTAAATGACCGATAGAACGACAATTACTGTACTTATTACTCTTATTATTATCAATCTAACTCATATTATTAGCCATGTTATGCTTATATGATCGATAGAACGACAAATACTATACTTATTACTCTTATTATTATCAATCTAACTCATATTATTAACCATATTATGCAGATATGATCGATAGAACTACAATTACTATACTCATTACTCTTATTATTATCAATCTAACTCATATTATTAGCCATATTATGCTTCAATGATCGATAGAACTACAATTACTATACTCATTACTCTTATTATTATCAATCTAACTCATATTATTAGCCATATTATGCTTATATGATCGATAGAACGAGAATTGCTATACCCACTACTCTTAGTATTATCAATCTAACTCATATTATTAGCCATATTATGCTTAAATGATCGATAGAACGACAATTACTATACTTATTACTCTTATTATTATCAATCTAACTCGCATTATTAGCCATATTATGCTTATATGATCGATAGAACGACAATTACTATACTCACTACTCTTAGTATTATCAATCTAACTCATATTATTAGCCATATTATGCTTATATGATCGATAGAACGACAATTACTATACTCACTACTCTTAGTATTATCAATCTAACTCATATTATTAGCCATGTTATGCTTATATTATCGATAGAACGACAATTACTGTACTTATTACTGCTATTATTATCAATCTGACTCATATTATTAGCCATATTATGCTTATATGATCGATAGACCTACAATTACTATACTCATTACTCTTATTATTATCAATCCAACTCATATTATTACCCGTATTATGCTGATATGATCGATAGAACGACATTCACTATACTTATTACACTCACTATTATCAATCTAACTCATATTATTAACCATATTATGCAGATATGATCGATAGAACGACAATTACCATACTTATTACTCTTATTATTATCAATCTAACTCATATTATTAGCCATATTATGCTTATATGATCGATGGAACGAGAATTACTATACTCACTACTCTTAGTATTATCAACCTAACTCATATTATTAGCCATATTATGGTTATATTATCGGTAGAACGACAATTACTATACTTATTACTGTTATTATTATGAATCTAACTCATATTATTAGCCATATTATGGTTATATGATCGATATAACGACAATTACTATACTTATTACTCTTATTATTATCAATCTAACTCATATTATTAGCCATATTGTGCTTATATGATCGATCGAACGACAATTACTATACTTATTACTCTTATTATTATAAATCTAACTCATATTATTAGCCATATTATGCTTATATGATCGATAGAACGACAATTACTATACTTATTACTCTTATTATTATGAATCTAACTCATATTATTAGCCATATTATGCAGATATGATCGATAGAACTACAATTACTATACTTATTACACTCACTATTATCAATCTAACTCATATTATTAACCATATTATGCAGATATGATCGATAGCACGACATTTACTATACTTATTACTGTTATTATTATCAATCTGACTCATATTATTAGCCATATTGTGCTTAAATGACCGATAGAACGACAATTACTGTACTTATTACTCTTATTATTATCAACCTAACTCATTTTATTAGCCATATTATGCTTATATGATAGATAGAACGACAATTACAATACTTATTATTCTTATTTTTATCAACCCAACTCATATTATTCGCCATATTATGCTTAAATGATCGATAGAACGACAATTACTATACTTATTACTCTTATTATTATGAATCTTACTCATATTATTAGCCATATTATGCTTATATGATCGATAGAACGACAATTACTATACTTATTACTGTTATTATTATGAATCTGACTCATATTATTAGCGATATTATGCTTATATGATCGATAGACCTACAATTACTATACTCATTACTCTTATTATTATCAATCCAACTCATATTATTACCCGTATTATGCTGATATGATCGATAGAACGACATTCACTATACTTATTACACTCACTATTATCAATCTAACTCATATTATTAACCATATTATGCAGATATGATCGATAGAACGACAATTACTATACTTATTACTCTTATTATTATCACTCTAACTCATATTATTAGCCATATTATGCTTATATGATCGAGAGAACGACAATTACTATACTTATTACTCTTATTATTATCAATCTAACTCATATTATTAGCCATATTATGCTTATATGATCGATAGAACGACAATTACTATACTTATTACTCTTATTATTATGAATCTAACTCATATTATTAGCCATATTATGCTTATATGATCGATAGAATGAGAATTACTATACTCACTACTCTTAGTATTATCACTCTAACTCATATTATTAGCCTTATTATGCTTATATGATCGATAGAACGACAATTACTGTACTTATTACTCTTATTATTATCAATCTAACTCATATTATTAGCCATATTATGCTTATATGATCGATAGAACGAGAATTACTATACTCACTACTCTTAGTATTATCAATCTAACTCATATTATTAGCCATATTATGGTTATATTATCGATAGAACGACAATTACTATACTTATTACTGTTATTATTATGAATCTAACTCATATTATTAACCATATTATGCAGATATGATCGATAGAACTGCAATTACTATACTCATTACTCTTATTATTATCTATCTAACTCATATTATTAGCCATATTATGCTTATATGATCGATAGAATGAGAATTACTATACTCACTACTCTTAGTATTATCAATCTAACTCATATTATTAGCCATATTATGCTTATATGATCGATAGAACGACAATTACTATACTCACTACTCTTAGTATTATCAATCTAACTCATATTATTAGCCATATTATGCTTATATGATCGATAGAACGAGAATTACTATACTCACTACTCTTAGTATTATCAATCTAACTCATATTATTAGCCATATTATGCTTATATTATCGATAGAACGACAATTACTATACTTATTACTGTTATTATTATCAATCTGACTCATATTATTAGCCATATTGTGCTTAAATGACCGATAGAACGACAATTACTGTACTTATTACTCTTATTATTATCAATCTAACTCATATTATTAACCATATTATGCAGATATGATCGATAGAACTACAATTACTATACTTTATACACTCACTATTATCAATCTAACTCATATTATTAAACATATTATGCAGATATGATCGATAGAACGACAATTACTATACTCATTACTCTTATTATTATCAATCTAACTCATGCTATTAGCCATATTATGGTTATATGATCGATATAACGACAATTACTATACTTATTACTCTTATTATTATCAATCTAACTCATATTATTAGCCATATTATGCAGATATGATCGATAGAACTACAATTACTATACTTATTACACTCACTATTATCAATCTAACTCATATTATTAACCATATTATGCAGATATGATCGATAGCACGACATTTACTATACTTATTACTGTTATTATTATGAATCTGACTCATATTATTAGCCATATTATGCTTATATGATCGATAGACCTACAATTACTATACTCATTACTCTTATTATTATCAATCCAACTCATATTATTACCCGTATTATGCTGATATGATCGATAGAACGACATTCACTATACTTATTACACTCACTATTATCAATCTAACTGATATTATTAGCCATATTATGCTTATATGATCGATAGAACGACAATTACTATACTTATTACTCTTATTATTATCAATCTAACTCATATTATTAGCCATATTGTGCTTATATGATCGATAGAACGAGAATTACTATACTCACTACTCATAGTATTATCACTCTAATTCATATTATTAGCCATATTATGCTTATATGGTCGATAGAACGACAATTACTATACTTATTACTCTTATTATTATGAATCTAACTCATATTATTAGCCATATTATGCTTATATGATCGATAGAACGACAAATACTATACTTATTACTCTTATTATTATGAGTCTAACTCATATTATTAGCCATATTATGCTTATATGATCGATAGAACGACAAATACTATACTTATTACTCTTATTATTATCAATCTAACTCATATTATTAACCATATTATGCAGATATGATCGATAGAACGACCAATACTATACTTATTACGCTTATTATTATCAATCTAACTCATATTATTAACCATATTATGCAGATATGATCGATAGAACGACAATTACTATACCTATTACTCTTATTATTATCAGTCTAACTCATGCTATTAGCCATATTATGGTTATATGATCGATACAAGGACAATTACTATACTTATTACTCTTATTATTATCAATCTAACTCATATTATTAGCCATATTATGCTTATATGATCGATAGAATGAGAATTACTATACTCACTACTCTAAGTATTATCAATCTAACTCATATTATTAGCCATATTATGCTTATATGATCGATAGAACGAGAATTACTATACTCACTACTCTTAGTATTATCAATCTAACTCATATTATTAGCCATATTATGCTTATATTATCGATAGAACGACAATTACTATACTTATTACTGTTATTATTATCAATCTAACTCATATTATTAGCCATATTATGCTTATATGATCGATAGAACGACAAATACTATACCTATTACTCTTATTATTATCAATCTAACTCATATTATTAACCATATTATGCCGATATGATCGATAGAACTACAATTACTATACTTATTACACTCACTATTATCAATCTAACTCATATTATTAAACATATTATGCAGATATGATCGATAGAACGACAATTACTATACTCATTACTCTTATTATTATCAATCTAACTCATATTATTAGCCATATTATGCTTAAATGATCGATAGAACTACAATTACTATACACATTACTCTTATTATTATCAATCTAACTCATATTATTAGCCATATTATGCTTATATGATCGATAGAATGAGAATTACTATACTCACTACTCTTAGTATTATCACTCTAACTCATATTATTAGCCTTATTATGCTTATATGATCGATAGAACGACAATTACTGTACTTATTACTCTTATTATTATCAATCTAACTCATATTATTAGCCATATTTTGCTTATATGATCGATAGAACGAGAATTACTATACTCACTACTCTTAGTATTATCAATCTAACTCATATTATTAGCCATATTATGGTTATATTATCGATAGAACGACAATTACTATACTTATTACTGTTATTATTATGAATCTAACTCATATTATTAACCATATTATGCAGATATGATCGATAGAACTGCAATTACTATACTCATTACTCTTATTATTATCTATCTAACTCATATTATTAGCCATATTATGCTTATATGATCGATAGAACGAGAATTACTATACTCACTACTCTTAGTATTATCAATCTAACTCATATTATTAGCCATATTATGCTTATATGATCGATAGAACGACAATTACTATACTCACTACTCTTAGTATTATCAATCTAACTCATATTATTAGCCATATTATGCTTATATGATCGATAGAACGAGAATTACTATACTCACTACTCTTAGTATTATCAATCTAACTCATATTATTAGCCATATTATGCTTATATTATCGATAGAACGACAATTACTATACTTATTACTGTTATTATTATGAATCTTACTCATATTATTAGCCATATTATGCTTATATGATCGATAGAACGACAATTACTATACTTATTACTGTTATTATTATGAATCTGACTCATATTATTAGCCATATTATGCTTATATGATCGATAGACCTACAATTACTATACTCATTACTCTTATTATTATCAACCTAACTCATATTATTAGCCATATTATGCTTATATGATCGATAGAACGACAAATACTATACCTATTACTCTTATTATTATCAATCTAACTCATATTATTAACCATATTATACAGATATGATCGATAGAACTACAATTACTATACTTATTACACTCACTATTATCAATCTAACTCATATTATTAAACATATTATGCAGATATGATCGATATAACGACAATTACTATACTCATTACTCTTATTATTATCAACCTAACTCATGCTATTAGCCATATTATGGTTATATGATCGATATAACGACAATTACTATACTTATTACTCTTATTATTATGAATCTAACTCATATTATTAGCCATATTATGCTTATATGATCGATAGAACGAGAATTACTATACTCACTACTCTTAGTATTATCAATCTAACTCATATTATTAGCCATATTATGCTTAAATGATCGATAGAACGACAATTACTATACTCATTACTCTTATTATTATCAATCTAACTCATATTATTAGCCATATTATGCTTAAATGATCGATAGAACTACAATTACTATACACATTACTCTTATTATTATCAATCTAACTCATATTATTAGCCATATTATGCTTATATGATCGATAGAATGAGAATTACTATACTCACTACTCTTAGTATTATCACTCTAACTCATATTATTAGCCTTATTATGCTTATATGATCGATAGAACGACAATTACTGTACTTATTACTCTTATTATTATCAATCTAACTCATATTATTAGCCATATTATGCTTATATGATCGATAGAACGAGAATTACTATACTCACTACTCTTAGTATTATCAATCTAACTCATATTATTAGCCATATTATGGTTATATTATCGATAGAACGACAATTACTATACTTATTACTGTTATTATTATGAATCTAACTCATATTATTAACCATATTATGCAGATATGATCGATAGAACTGCAATTACTATACTCATTACTCTTATTATTATCTATCTAACTCATATTATTAGCCATATTATGCTTATATGATCGATAGAACGAGAATTACTATACTCACTACTCTTAGTATTATCAATCTAACTCATATTATTAGCCATATTATGCTTATATGATCGATAGAACGACAATTACTATACTCACTACTCTTAGTATTATCAATCTAACTCATATTATTAGCCATATTATGCTTATATGATCGATAGAACGAGAATTACTATACTCACTACTCTTAGTATTATCAATCTAACTCATATTATTAGCCATATTATGCTTATATTATCGATAGAACGACAATTACTATACTTATTACTGTTATTATTATGAATCTTACTCATATTATTAGCCATATTATGCTTATATGATCGATAGAACGACAATTACTATACTTATTACTGTTATTATTATGAATCTGACTCATATTATTAGCCATATTATGCTTATATGATCGATAGACCTACAATTACTATACTCATTACTCTTATTATTATCAATCCAACTCATATTATTACCCGTATTATGCTGATATGATCGATAGAACGACATTCACTATACTTATTACACTCACTATTATCAATCTAACTAATATTATTAAACATATTATGCAGATATGATCGATATAACGACATTTACTATACTCATTACTCTTATTATTATCAACCTAACTCATGCTATTAGCCATATTATGGTTATATGATCGATATAACGACAATTACTATACTTATTACTCTTATTATTATCAATCTAACTCATATTATTAGCCATATTGTGCTTATATGATCGATCGAACGACAATTACTATACTTATTACTCTTATTATTATAAATCTAACTCATATTATTAGCCATATTATGCTTATATGATCGATAGAACGACAATTACTATACTTATTACTCTTATTATTATGAATCTAACTCATATTATTAGCCATATTATGCAGATATGATCGATAGAACTACAATTACTATACTTATTACACTCACTATTATCAATCTAACTCATATTATTAACCATATTATGCAGATATGATCGATAGCACGACATTTACTATACTTATTACTGTTATTATTATCAATCTGACTCATATTATTAGCCATATTGTGCTTAAATGACCGATAGAACGACAATTACTGTACTTATTACTCTTATTATTATGAATCTAACTCATATTATTAGCCATATTATGCTTATATGATCGATAGAACGACAATTACTATACTTATTACTGTTATTATTATGAATCTGACTCATATTATTAGCGATATTATGCTTATATGATCGATAGACCTACAATTACTATACTCATTACTCTTATTATTATCAATCCAACTCATATTATTACCCGTATTATGCTGATATGATCGATAGAACGACATTCACTATACTTATTACACTCACTATTATCAATCTAACTCATATTATTAACCATATTATGCAGATATGATCGATAGAACGACAATTACTATACTTATTACTCTTATTATTATCACTCTAACTCATATTATTAGCCATATTATGCTTATATGATCGAGAGAACGACAATTACTATACTTATTACTCTTATTATTATCAATCTAACTCATATTATTAGCCATATTATGCTTATATGATCGATAGAACGACAATTACTATACTTATTACTCTTATTATTATGAATCTAACTCATATTATTAGCCATATTATGCTTATATGATCGATAGAATGAGAATTACTATACTCACTACTCTTAGTATTATCACTCTAACTCATATTATTAGCCTTATTATGCTTATATGATCGATAGAACGACAATTACTGTACTTATTACTCTTATTATTATCAATCTAACTCATATTATTAGCCATATTATGCTTATATGATCGATAGAACGAGAATTACTATACTCACTACTCTTAGTATTATCAATCTAACTCATATTATTAGCCATATTATGGTTATATTATCGATAGAACGACAATTACTATACTTATTACTGTTATTATTATGAATCTAACTCATATTATTAACCATATTATGCAGATATGATCGATAGAACTGCAATTACTATACTCATTACTCTTATTATTATCTATCTAACTCATATTATTAGCCATATTATGCTTATATGATCGATAGAATGAGAATTACTATACTCACTACTCTTAGTATTATCAATCTAACTCATATTATTAGCCATATTATGCTTATATGATCGATAGAACGACAATTACTATACTCACTACTCTTAGTATTATCAATCTAACTCATATTATTAGCCATATTATGCTTATATGATCGATAGAACGAGAATTACTATACTCACTACTCTTAGTATTATCAATCTAACTCATATTATTAGCCATATTATGCTTATATTATCGATAGAACGACAATTACTATACTTATTACTGTTATTATTATCAATCTGACTCATATTATTAGCCATATTGTGCTTAAATGACCGATAGAACGACAATTACTGTACTTATTACTCTTATTATTATCAATCTAACTCATATTATTAACCATATTATGCAGATATGATCGATAGAACTACAATTACTATACTTTATACACTCACTATTATCAATCTAACTCATATTATTAAACATATTATGCAGATATGATCGATAGAACGACAATTACTATACTCATTACTCTTATTATTATCAATCTAACTCATGCTATTAGCCATATTATGGTTATATGATCGATATAACGACAATTACTATACTTATTACTCTTATTATTATCAATCTAACTCATATTATTAGCCATATTATGCAGATATGATCGATAGAACTACAATTACTATACTTATTACACTCACTATTATCAATCTAACTCATATTATTAACCATATTATGCAGATATGATCGATAGCACGACATTTACTATACTTATTACTGTTATTATTATGAATCTGACTCATATTATTAGCCATATTATGCTTATATGATCGATAGACCTACAATTACTATACTCATTACTCTTATTATTATCAATCCAACTCATATTATTACCCGTATTATGCTGATATGATCGATAGAACGACATTCACTATACTTATTACACTCACTATTATCAATCTAACTGATATTATTAGCCATATTATGCTTATATGATCGATAGAACGACAATTACTATACTTATTACTCTTATTATTATCAATCTAACTCATATTATTAGCCATATTGTGCTTATATGATCGATAGAACGAGAATTACTATACTCACTACTCATAGTATTATCACTCTAATTCATATTATTAGCCATATTATGCTTATATGGTCGATAGAACGACAATTACTATACTTATTACTCTTATTATTATGAATCTAACTCATATTATTAGCCATATTATGCTTATATGATCGATAGAACGACAAATACTATACTTATTACTCTTATTATTATGAGTCTAACTCATATTATTAGCCATATTATGCTTATATGATCGATAGAACGACAAATACTATACTTATTACTCTTATTATTATCAATCTAACTCATATTATTAACCATATTATGCAGATATGATCGATAGAACGACCAATACTATACTTATTACGCTTATTATTATCAATCTAACTCATATTATTAACCATATTATGCAGATATGATCGATAGAACGACAATTACTATACCTATTACTCTTATTATTATCAGTCTAACTCATGCTATTAGCCATATTATGGTTATATGATCGATACAAGGACAATTACTATACTTATTACTCTTATTATTATCAATCTAACTCATATTATTAGCCATATTATGCTTATATGATCGATAGAATGAGAATTACTATACTCACTACTCTAAGTATTATCAATCTAACTCATATTATTAGCCATATTATGCTTATATGATCGATAGAACGAGAATTACTATACTCACTACTCTTAGTATTATCAATCTAACTCATATTATTAGCCATATTATGCTTATATTATCGATAGAACGACAATTACTATACTTATTACTGTTATTATTATCAATCTAACTCATATTATTAGCCATATTATGCTTATATGATCGATAGAACGACAAATACTATACCTATTACTCTTATTATTATCAATCTAACTCATATTATTAACCATATTATGCCGATATGATCGATAGAACTACAATTACTATACTTATTACACTCACTATTATCAATCTAACTCATATTATTAAACATATTATGCAGATATGATCGATAGAACGACAATTACTATACTCATTACTCTTATTATTATCAATCTAACTCATATTATTAGCCATATTATGCTTAAATGATCGATAGAACTACAATTACTATACACATTACTCTTATTATTATCAATCTAACTCATATTATTAGCCATATTATGCTTATATGATCGATAGAATGAGAATTACTATACTCACTACTCTTAGTATTATCACTCTAACTCATATTATTAGCCTTATTATGCTTATATGATCGATAGAACGACAATTACTGTACTTATTACTCTTATTATTATCAATCTAACTCATATTATTAGCCATATTTTGCTTATATGATCGATAGAACGAGAATTACTATACTCACTACTCTTAGTATTATCAATCTAACTCATATTATTAGCCATATTATGGTTATATTATCGATAGAACGACAATTACTATACTTATTACTGTTATTATTATGAATCTAACTCATATTATTAACCATATTATGCAGATATGATCGATAGAACTGCAATTACTATACTCATTACTCTTATTATTATCTATCTAACTCATATTATTAGCCATATTATGCTTATATGATCGATAGAACGAGAATTACTATACTCACTACTCTTAGTATTATCAATCTAACTCATATTATTAGCCATATTATGCTTATATGATCGATAGAACGACAATTACTATACTCACTACTCTTAGTATTATCAATCTAACTCATATTATTAGCCATATTATGCTTATATGATCGATAGAACGAGAATTACTATACTCACTACTCTTAGTATTATCAATCTAACTCATATTATTAGCCATATTATGCTTATATTATCGATAGAACGACAATTACTATACTTATTACTGTTATTATTATGAATCTTACTCATATTATTAGCCATATTATGCTTATATGATCGATAGAACGACAATTACTATACTTATTACTGTTATTATTATGAATCTGACTCATATTATTAGCCATATTATGCTTATATGATCGATAGACCTACAATTACTATACTCATTACTCTTATTATTATCAACCTAACTCATATTATTAGCCATATTATGCTTATATGATCGATAGAACGACAAATACTATACCTATTACTCTTATTATTATCAATCTAACTCATATTATTAACCATATTATACAGATATGATCGATAGAACTACAATTACTATACTTATTACACTCACTATTATCAATCTAACTCATATTATTAAACATATTATGCAGATATGATCGATATAACGACAATTACTATACTCATTACTCTTATTATTATCAACCTAACTCATGCTATTAGCCATATTATGGTTATATGATCGATATAACGACAATTACTATACTTATTACTCTTATTATTATGAATCTAACTCATATTATTAGCCATATTATGCTTATATGATCGATAGAACGAGAATTACTATACTCACTACTCTTAGTATTATCAATCTAACTCATATTATTAGCCATATTATGCTTAAATGATCGATAGAACGACAATTACTATACTCATTACTCTTATTATTATCAATCTAACTCATATTATTAGCCATATTATGCTTAAATGATCGATAGAACTACAATTACTATACACATTACTCTTATTATTATCAATCTAACTCATATTATTAGCCATATTATGCTTATATGATCGATAGAATGAGAATTACTATACTCACTACTCTTAGTATTATCACTCTAACTCATATTATTAGCCTTATTATGCTTATATGATCGATAGAACGACAATTACTGTACTTATTACTCTTATTATTATCAATCTAACTCATATTATTAGCCATATTATGCTTATATGATCGATAGAACGAGAATTACTATACTCACTACTCTTAGTATTATCAATCTAACTCATATTATTAGCCATATTATGGTTATATTATCGATAGAACGACAATTACTATACTTATTACTGTTATTATTATGAATCTAACTCATATTATTAACCATATTATGCAGATATGATCGATAGAACTGCAATTACTATACTCATTACTCTTATTATTATCTATCTAACTCATATTATTAGCCATATTATGCTTATATGATCGATAGAACGAGAATTACTATACTCACTACTCTTAGTATTATCAATCTAACTCATATTATTAGCCATATTATGCTTATATGATCGATAGAACGACAATTACTATACTCACTACTCTTAGTATTATCAATCTAACTCATATTATTAGCCATATTATGCTTATATGATCGATAGAACGAGAATTACTATACTCACTACTCTTAGTATTATCAATCTAACTCATATTATTAGCCATATTATGCTTATATTATCGATAGAACGACAATTACTATACTTATTACTGTTATTATTATGAATCTTACTCATATTATTAGCCATATTATGCTTATATGATCGATAGAACGACAATTACTATACTTATTACTGTTATTATTATGAATCTGACTCATATTATTAGCCATATTATGCTTATATGATCGATAGACCTACAATTACTATACTCATTACTCTTATTATTATCAATCCAACTCATATTATTACCCGTATTATGCTGATATGATCGATAGAACGACATTCACTATACTTATTACACTCACTATTATCAATCTAACTAATATTATTAAACATATTATGCAGATATGATCGATATAACGACATTTACTATACTCATTACTCTTATTATTATCAACCTAACTCATGCTATTAGCCATATTATGGTTATATGATCGATATAACGACAATTACTATACTTATTACTCTTATTATTATCAATCTAACTCATATTATTAGCCATATTGTGCTTATATGATCGATCGAACGACAATTACTATACTTATTACTCTTATTATTATAAATCTAACTCATATTATTAGCCATATTATGCTTATATGATCGATAGAACGACAATTACTATACTTATTACTCTTATTATTATGAATCTAACTCATATTATTAGCCATATTATGCAGATATGATCGATAGAACTACAATTACTATACTTATTACACTCACTATTATCAATCTAACTCATATTATTAACCATATTATGCAGATATGATCGATAGCACGACATTTACTATACTTATTACTGTTATTATTATCAATCTGACTCATATTATTAGCCATATTGTGCTTAAATGACCGATAGAACGACAATTACTGTACTTATTACTCTTATTATTATCAACCTAACTCATATTATTAGCCATATTATGCTTATATGATAGATAGAACGACAATTACAATACTTATTATTCTTATTTTTATCAACCCAACTCATATTATTCGCCATATTATGCTTAAATGATCGATAGAACGACAATTACTATACTTATTACTCTTATTATTATGAATCTTACTCATATTATTAGCCATATTATGCTTATATGATCGATAGAACGACAATTACTATACTTATTACTGTTATTATTATGAATCTGACTCATATTATTAGCGATATTATGCTTATATGATCGATAGACCTACAATTACTATACTCATTACTCTTATTATTATCAATCCAACTCATATTATTACCCGTATTATGCTGATATGATCGATAGAACGACATTCACTATACTTATTACACTCACTATTATCAATCTAACTCATATTATTAACCATATTATGCAGATATGATCGATAGAACGACAATTACTATACTTATTACTCTTATTATTATCACTCTAACTCATATTATTAGCCATATTATGCTTATATGATCGAGAGAACGACAATTACTATACTTATTACTCTTATTATTATCAATCTAACTCATATTATTAGCCATATTATGCTTATATGATCGATAGAACGACAATTACTATACTTATTACTCTTATTATTATGAATCTAACTCATATTATTAGCCATATTATGCTTATATGATCGATAGAACGACAAATACTATACCTATTACTCTTATTATTATCAATCTAACTCATATTATTAACCATATTATGCAGATATGATCGATAGAACTACAATTACTATACTTATTACACTCACTATTATCAATCTAACTCATATTATTAAACATATTATGCAGATATGATCGATAGAACGACAATTACTATACTCATTACTCTTATTATTATCAATCTAACTCATATTATTAGCCATATTATGCTTAAATGATCGATAGAACTACAATTACTATACACATTACTCTTATTATTATCAATCTAACTCATATTATTAGCCATATTATGCTTATATGATCGATAGAATGAGAATTACTATACTCACTACTCTTAGTATTATCACTCTAACTCATATTATTAGCCTTATTATGCTTATATGATCGATAGAACGACAATTACTGTACTTATTACTCTTATTATTATCAATCTAACTCATATTATTAGCCATATTATGCTTATATGATCGATAGAACGAGAATTACTATACTCACTACTCTTAGTATTATCAATCTAACTCATATTATTAGCCATATTATGGTTATATTATCGATAGAACGACAATTACTATACTTATTACTGTTATTATTATGAATCTAACTCATATTATTAACCATATTATGCAGATATGATCGATAGAACTGCAATTACTATACTCATTACTCTTACTATTATCTATCTAACTCATATTATTAGCCATATTATGCTTATATGTTCGATAGAATGAGAATTACTATACTCACTACTCTTAGTATTATCAATCTAACTCATATTATTAGCCATATTATGCTTATATGATCGATAGAACGACAATTACTATACTCACTACTCTTAGTATTATCAATCTAACTCATATTATTAGCTATATTATGCTTATATGATCGATAGAGCGAGAATTACTATACTCACTACTCTTAGTATTATCAAACTAACTCATATTATTAGCCATATTATGCTTATATTATCGATAGAACGACAATTACTATACTTATTACTGTTATTATTATCAATCTGACTCATATTATTAGCCATATTGTGCTTAAATGACCGATAGAACGACAATTACTGTACTTATTACTCTTATTATTATCAATCTAACTCATATTATTAACCATATTATGCAGATATGATCGATAGAACTACAATTACTATACTTTATACACTCACTATTATCAATCTAACTCATATTATTAAACATATTATGCAGATATGATCGATAGAACGACAATTACTATACTCATTACTCTTAGTATTATCAATCTAACTCATATTATTAGCCATATTATGCTTATATGATCGATAGAACGACAATTACTATACTTATTACTGTTATTATTATGAATCTGACTCATATTATTAGCGATATTATGCTTATATGATCGATAGACCTACAATTACTATACTCATTACTCTTATTATTATCAATCCAACTCATATTATTACCCGTATTATGCTGATATGATCGATAGAACGACATTCACTATACTTATTACACTCACTATTATCAATCTAACTCATACTATTAACCATGTTATGCAGATATGATCGATAGAACGACAATTACTATACTTATTACTCTTATTATTATCACTCTAACTCATATTATTAGCCATATTATGCTTCAATGATCGATAGAACTACAATTACTATACTCATTACTCTTATGTTTATCAATCTAACTCATATTATTAGCCATATTATGCTTATATGATCGATAGAACGAGAATTGCTATACCCACTACTCTTAGTATTATCAATCTAACTCATATTATTAGCCATATTATGCTTAAATGATCGATAGAACGACAATTACTATACTTATTACTCTTATTATTATCAATCTAACTCGCATTATTAGCCATATTATGCTTATATGATCGATAGAACGACAATTACTATACTCACTACTCTTAGTATTATCAATCTAACTCATATTATTAGCCATATTATGCTTATATGATCGATAGAACGACAATTACTATACTCACTACTCTTAGTATTATCAATCTAACTCATATTATTAGCCATGTTATGCTTATATTATCGATAGAACGACAATTACTGTACTTATTACTGCTATTATTATCAATCTGACTCATATTATTAGCCATATTATGCTTATATGATCGATAGACCTACAATTACTATACTCATTACTCTTATTATTATCAATCCAACTCATATTATTACCCGTATTATGCTGATATGATCGATAGAACGACATTCACTATACTTATTACACTCACTATTATCAATCTAACTCATATTATTAACCATATTATGCAGATATGATCGATAGAACGACAATTACCATACTTATTACTCTTATTATTATCAATCTAACTCATAGTATTAGCCATATTATGCTTATATGATCGATGGAACGAGAATTACTATACTCACTACTCTTAGTATTATCAACCTAACTCATATTATTAGCCATATTATGGTTATATTATCGGTAGAACGACAATTACTATACTTATTACTGTTATTATTATGAATCTAACTCATATTATAAACCATATTATGCAGATATGATCGATAGAACTACAATTACTATACTTATTACACTCACTATTATCAATCTAACTCATATTATTAAACATATTATGCAGATATGATCGATAGAACGACAATTACTATACTCATTACTCTTATTATTATCAATCTAACTCATGCTATTAGCCATATTATGGTTATATGATCGATATAACGACAATTACTATACTTATTACTCTTATTATTATCAATCTAACTCATATTATTAGCCATATTGTGCTTATATGATCGATCGAACGACAATTACTATACTTATTACTCTTATTATTATAAATCTAACTCATATTATTAGCCATATTATGCTTATATGATCGATAGAACGACAATTACTATACTTATTACTCTTATTATTATGAATCTAACTCATATTATTAGCCATATTATGCAGATATGATCGATAGAACTACAATTACTATACTTATTACACTCACTATTATCAATCTAACTCATATTATTAACCATATTATGCAGATATGATCGATAGCACGACATTTACTATACTTATTACTCTTATTATTATCAACCTAACTCATATTATTAGCCATATTATGCTTATATGATCGATAGAACGACAAATACTATACCTATTACTCTTATTATTATCAATCTAACTCATATTATTAACCATATTATACAGATATGATCGATATAACGACAATTACTATACTTATTACTCTTATTATTATCACTCTAACTCATATTATTAGCCATATTATGCTTATATGATCGAGAGAACGACAATTACTATACTTATTACTCTTATTATTATCAATCTAACTCATATTATTAGCCATATTATGCTTATATGATCGATATAACGACAATTACTATACTTATTACTCTTATTATTATCAATCTAACTCATATTATTAGCCATATTGTGCTTATATGATCGATCGAACGACAATTACTATACTTATTACTCTTATTATTATAAATCTAACTCATATTATTAGCCATATTATGCTTATATGATCGATAGAACGACAATTACTATACTTATTACTCTTATTATTATGAATCTAACTCATATTATTAGCCATATTATGCAGATATGATCGATAGAACTACAATTACTATACTTATTACACTCACTATTATCAATCTAACTCATATTATTAACCATATTATGCAGATATGATCGATAGCACGACATTTACTATACTTATTACTGTTATTATTATCAATCTGACTCATATTATTAGCCATATTGTGCTTAAATGACCGATAGAACGACAATTACTGTACTTATTACTCTTATTATTATCAACCTAACTCATATTATTAGCCATATTATGCTTATATGATAGATAGAACGACAATTACAATACTTATTATTCTTATTTTTATCAACCCAACTCATATTATTCGCCATATTATGCTTAAATGATCGATAGAACGACAATTACTATACTTATTACTCTTATTATTATGAATCTTACTCATATTATTAGCCATATTATGCTTATATGATCGATAGAACGACAATTACTATACTTATTACTGTTATTATTATGAATCTGACTCATATTATTAGCGATATTATGCTTATATGATCGATAGACCTACAATTACTATACTCATTACTCTTATTATTATCAATCCAACTCATATTATTACCCGTATTATGCTGATATGATCGATAGAACGACATTCACTATACTTATTACACTCACTATTATCAATCTAACTCATATTATTAACCATATTATGCAGATATGATCGATAGAACGACAATTACTATACTTATTACTCTTATTATTATCACTCTAACTCATATTATTAGCCATATTATGCTTATATGATCGAGAGAACGACAATTACTATACTTATTACTCTTATTATTATCAATCTAACTCATATTATTAGCCATATTATGCTTATATGATCGATAGAACGACAATTACTATACTTATTACTCTTATTATTATGAATCTAACTCATATTATTAGCCATATTATGCTTATATGATCGATAGAACGACAAATACTATACCTATTACTCTTATTATTATCAATCTAACTCATATTATTAGCCATATTATGCTTATATGATCGATAGAATGAGAATTACTATACTCACTACTCTTAGTATTATCACTCTAACTCATATTATTAGCCTTATTATGCTTATATGATCGATAGAACGACAATTACTGTACTTATTACTCTTATTATTATCAATCTAACTCATATTATTAGCCATATTATGCTTATATGATCGATAGAACGAGAATTACTATACTCACTACTCTTAGTATTATCAATCTAACTCATATTATTAGCCATATTATGGTTATATTATCGATAGAACGACAATTACTATACTTATTACTGTTATTATTATGAATCTAACTCATATTATTAACCATATTATGCAGATATGATCGATAGAACTGCAATTACTATACTCATTACTCTTATTATTATCTATCTAACTCATATTATTAGCCATATTATGCTTATATGATCGATAGAATGAGAATTACTATACTCACTACTCTTAGTATTATCAATCTAACTCATATTATTAGCCATATTATGCTTATATGATCGATAGAACGACAATTACTATACTCACTACTCTTAGTATTATCAATCTAACTCATATTATTAGCCATATTATGCTTATATGATCGATAGAACGAGAATTACTATACTCACTACTCTTAGTATTATCAATCTAACTCATATTATTAGCCATATTATGCTTATATTATCGATAGAACGACAATTACTATACTTATTACTGTTATTATTATCAATCTGACTCATATTATTAGCCATATTGTGCTTAAATGACCGATAGAACGACAATTACTGTACTTATTACTCTTATTATTATCAATCTAACTCATATTATTAACCATATTATGCAGATATGATCGATAGAACTACAATTACTATACTTTATACACTCACTATTATCAATCTAACTCATATTATTAAACATATTATGCAGATATGATCGATAGAACGACAATTACTATACTCATTACTCTTATTATTATCAATCTAACTCATGCTATTAGCCATATTATGGTTATATGATCGATATAACGACAATTACTATACTTATTACTCTTATTATTATCAATCTAACTCATATTATTAGCCATATTATGCAGATATGATCGATAGAACTACAATTACTATACTTATTACACTCACTATTATCAATCTAACTCATATTATTAACCATATTATGCAGATATGATCGATAGCACGACATTTACTATACTTATTACTGTTATTATTATGAATCTGACTCATATTATTAGCCATATTATGCTTATATGATCGATAGACCTACAATTACTATACTCATTACTCTTATTATTATCAATCCAACTCATATTATTACCCGTATTATGCTGATATGATCGATAGAACGACATTCACTATACTTATTACACTCACTATTATCAATCTAACTCATATTATTCACCATATTATGCAGATATGATCGATAGAACGACAATTACTATACTTATTACTCTTATTATTATCATTCAAACTCATATTATTAACCATATTAAGCAGATATGATCGATAGAGCTACAATTACTATACTCATTACTCTTATTATTATCAATCTAACTCATATTATTAACCATATTATGCAGATATGATCGATCGAACGACAATTACTATACTTTTTACACTTATTATTATCAATCTAACTGATATTATTAGCCATATTATGCTTATATGATCGATAGAACGACAATTACTATACTTATTACTCTTATTATTATCAATCTAACTCATATTATTAGCCATATTGTGCTTATATGATCGATAGAACGAGAATTACTATACTCACTACTCTTAGTATTATCACTCTAATTCATATTATTAGCCATATTATGCTTATATGGTCGATAGAACGACAATTACTATACTTATTACTCTTATTATTATGAATCTAACTCATATTATTAGCCATATTATGCTTATATGATCGATAGAACGACAAATACTATACTTATTACTCTTATTATTATGAGTCTAACTCATATTATTAGCCATATTATGCTTATATGATCGATAGAACAACAAATACTATACTTATTACTCTTATTATTATCAATCTAACTCATATTATTAACCATATTATGCAGATATGATCGATAGAACGACCAATACTATACTTATTACGCTTATTATTATCAATCTAACTCATATTATTAACCATATTATGCAGATATGATCGATAGAACGACAATTACTATACCTATTACTCTTATTATTATCAGTCTAACTCATGCTATTAGCCATATTATGGTTATATGATCGATATAAGGACAATTACTATACTTATTACTCTTATTATTATCAATCTAACTCATATTATTAGCCACATTATGCTTATATGATCGATAGAATGAGAATTACTATACTCACTACTCTAAGTATTATCAATCTAACTCCTATTATTAGCCATATTATGGTTATATTATCGATAGAACGACAATTACTATACTTATTACTGTTATTATTATGAATCTAACTCATATTATTAACCATATTATGCAGATATGATCGATAGAACTGCAATTACTATACTCATTACTCTTATTATTATCAATCTAACTCATATTATTAGCCATATTATGCTTAAATGATCGATAGAACGACAATTACTATACTCATTACTCTTATTATTATCAATCTAACTCATATTATTAGCCATATTATGCTTAAATGATCGATAGAACTACAATTACTATACACATTACTCTTATTATTATCAATCTAACTCATATTATTAGCCATATTATGCTTATATGATCGATAGAATGAGAATTACTATACTCACTACTCTTAGTATTATCACTCTAACTCATATTATTAGCCTTATTATGCTTATATGATCGATAGAACGACAATTACTGTACTTATTACTCTTATTATTATCAATCTAACTCATATTATTAGCCATATTATGCTTATATGATCGATAGAACGAGAATTACTATACTCACTACTCTTAGTATTATCAATCTAACTCATATTATTAGCCATATTATGGTTATATTATCGATAGAACGACAATTACTATACTTATTACTGTTATTATTATGAATCTAACTCATATTATTAACCATATTATGCAGATATGATCGATAGAACTGCAATTACTATACTCATTACTCTTATTATTATCTATCTAACTCATATTATTAGCCATATTATGCTTATATGATCGATAGAACGAGAATTACTATACTCACTACTCTTAGTATTATCAATCTAACTCATATTATTAGCCATATTATGCTTATATGATCGATAGAACGACAATTACTATACTCACTACTCTTAGTATTATCAATCTAACTCATATTATTAGCCATATTATGCTTATATGATCGATAGAACGAGAATTACTATACTCACTACTCTTAGTATTATCAATCTAACTCATATTATTAGCCATATTATGCTTATATTATCGATAGAACGACAATTACTATACTTATTACTGTTATTATTATGAATCTTACTCATATTATTAGCCATATTATGCTTATATGATCGATAGAACGACAATTACTATACTTATTACTGTTATTATTATGAATCTGACTCATATTATTAGCCATATTATGCTTATATGATCGATAGACCTACAATTACTATACTCATTACTCTTATTATTATCAATCCAACTCATATTATTACCCGTATTATGCTGATATGATCGATAGAACGACATTCACTATACTTATTACACTCACTATTATCAATCTAACTAATATTATTAACCATATTATGCAGATATGATCGATAGAACGACAATTACTATACTTATTACTCTTATTATTATCACTCTAACTCATATTATTAGCCATATTATGCTTATATGATCGAGAGAACGACAATTACTATACTTATTACTCTTATTATTATGAATCTAACTCATATTATTAGCCATATTATGCTTATATGATCGATAGAACGACAAATACTATACCTATTACTCTTATTATTATCAATCTAACTCATATTATTAACCATATTATGCCGATATGATCGATAGAACTACAATTACTATACTTATTACACTCACTATTGTCAATCTAACTCATATTATTAAACATATTATGCAGATATGATCGATAGAACGACAATTACTATACTCATTACTCTTATTATTATCAACCTAACTCATATTATTAGCCATATTATGCTTATATGATCGATAGAACGACAAATACTATACCTATTACTCTTATTATTATCAATCTAACTCATATTATTAACCATATTATACAGATATGATCGATAGAACTACAATTACTATACTTATTACACTCACTATTATCAATCTAACTCATATTATTAAACATATTATGCAGATATGATCGATATAACGACAATTACTATACTCATTACTCTTATTATTATCAACCTAACTCATGCTATTAGCCATATTATGGTTATATGATCGATATAACGACAATTACTATACTTATTACTGTTATTATTATCAATCTAACTCATATTATTAGCCATATTATGCTTAAATGATCGATAGAACGACAATTACTATACTCATTACTCTTATTATTATCAATCTAACTCATATTATTAGCCATATTATGCTTAAATGATCGATAGAACTACAATTACTATACACATTACTCTTATTATTATCAATCTAACTCATATTATTAGCCATATTATGCTTATATGATCGATAGAATGAGAATTACTATACTCACTACTCTTAGTATTATCACTCTAACTCATATTATTAGCCTTATTATGCTTATATGATCGATAGAACGACAATTACTGTACTTATTACTCTTATTATTATCAATCTAACTCATATTATTAGCCATATTATGCTTATATGATCGATAGAACGAGAATTACTATACTCACTACTCTTAGTATTATCAATCTAACTCATATTATTAGCCATATTATGGTTATATTATCGATAGAACGACAATTACTATACTTATTACTGTTATTATTATGAATCTAACTCATATTATTAACCATATTATGCAGATATGATCGATAGAACTGCAATTACTATACTCATTACTCTTATTATTATCTATCTAACTCATATTATTAGCCATATTATGCTTATATGATCGATAGAACGAGAATTACTATACTCACTACTCTTAGTATTATCAATCTAACTCATATTATTAGCCATATTATGCTTATATGATCGATAGAACGACAATTACTATACTCACTACTCTTAGTATTATCAATCTAACTCATATTATTAGCCATATTATGCTTATATGATCGATAGAACGAGAATTACTATACTCACTACTCTTAGTATTATCAATCTAACTCATATTATTAGCCATATTATGCTTATATTATCGATAGAACGACAATTACTATACTTATTACTGTTATTATTATGAATCTTACTCATATTATTAGCCATATTATGCTTATATGATCGATAGAACGACAATTACTATACTTATTACTGTTATTATTATGAATCTAACTCATATTATTAACCATATTATGCAGATATGATCGATAGAACTGCAATTACTATACTCATTACTCTTATTATTATCTATCTAACTCATATTATTAGCCATATTATGCTTATATGATCGATAGAACGAGAATTACTATACTCACTACTCTTAGTATTATCAATCTAACTCATATTATTAGCCATATTATGCTTATATGATCGAGAGAACGACAATTACTATACTTATTACTCTTATTATTATGAATCTAACTCATATTATTAGCCATATTATGCTTATATGATCGATAGAACGACAAATACTATACCTATTACTCTTATTATTATCAATCTAACTCATATTATTAACCATATTATGCCGATATGATCGATAGAACTACAATTACTATACTTATTACACTCACTATTATCAATCTAACTCATATTATTAAACATATTATGCAGATATGATCGATAGAACGACAATTACTATACTCATTACTCTTATTATTATCAACCTAACTCATATTATTAGCCATATTATGCTTATATGATCGATAGAACGACAAATACTATACCTATTACTCTTATTATTATCAATCTAACTCATATTATTAACCATATTATACAGATATGATCGATAGAACTACAATTACTATACTTATTACACTCACTATTATCAATCTAACTCATATTATTAACCATATTATGCAGATATGATCGATAGCACGACATTTACTATACTTATTACTGTTATTATTATCAATCTGACTCATATTATTAGCCATATTGTGCTTAAATGACCGATAGAACGACAATTACTGTACTTATTACTCTTATTATTATCAACCTAACTCATATTATTAGCCATATTATGCTTATATGATAGATAGAACGACAATTACAATACTTATTATTCTTATTTTTATCAACCCAACTCATATTATTCGCCATATTATGCTTAAATGATCGATAGAACGACAATTACTATACTTATTACTCTTATTATTATGAATCTTACTCATATTATTAGCCATATTATGCTTATATGATCGATAGAACGACAATTACTATACTTATTACTGTTATTATTATGAATCTGACTCATATTATTAGCGATATTATGCTTATATGATCGATAGACCTACAATTACTATACTCATTACTCTTATTATTATCAATCCAACTCATATTATTACCCGTATTATGCTGATATGATCGATAGAACGACATTCACTATACTTATTACACTCACTATTATCAATCTAACTCATATTATTAACCATATTATGCAGATATGATCGATAGAACGACAATTACTATACTTATTACTCTTATTATTATCACTCTAACTCATATTATTAGCCATATTATGCTTATATGATCGAGAGAACGACAATTACTATACTTATTACTCTTATTATTATCAATCTAACTCATATTATTAGCCATATTATGCTTATATGATCGATAGAACGACAATTACTATACTTATTACTCTTATTATTATGAATCTAACTCATATTATTAGCCATATTATGCTTATATGATCGATAGAACGACAAATACTATGCCTATTACTCTTATTATTATCAATCTAACTCATATTATTAACCATATTATGCAGATATGATCGATAGAACTACAATTACTATACTTATTACACTCACTATTATCAATCTAACTCATATTATTAAACATATTATGCAGATATGATCGATAGAACGACAATTACTATACTCATTACTCTTATTATTATCAATCTAACTCATATTATTAGCCATATTATGCTTAAATGATCGATAGAACTACAATTACTATACACATTACTCTTATTATTATCAATCTAACTCATATTATTAGCCATATTATGCTTATATGATCGATAGAATGAGAATTACTATACTCACTACTCTTAGTATTATCACTCTAACTCATATTATTAGCCTTATTATGCTTATATGATCGATAGAACGACAATTACTGTACTTATTACTCTTATTATTATCAATCTAACTCATATTATTAGCCATATTATGCTTATATGATCGATAGAACGAGAATTACTATACTCACTACTCTTAGTATTATCAATCTAACTCATATTATTAGCCATATTATGGTTATATTATCGATAGAACGACAATTACTATACTTATTACTGTTATTATTATGAATCTAACTCATATTATTAACCATATTATGCAGATATGATCGATAGAACTGCAATTACTATACTCATTACTCTTACTATTATCTATCTAACTCATATTATTAGCCATATTATGCTTATATGTTCGATAGAATGAGAATTACTATACTCACTACTCTTAGTATTATCAATCTAACTCATATTATTAGCCATATTATGCTTATATGATCGATAGAACGACAATTACTATACTCACTACTCTTAGTATTATCAATCTAACTCATATTATTAGCTATATTATGCTTATATGATCGATAGAACGAGAATTACTATACTCACTACTCTTAGTATTATCAATCTAACTCATATTATTAGCCATATTATGCTTATATTATCGATAGAACGACAATTACTATACTTATTACTCTTATTATTATGAATCTAACTCATATTATTAGCCATATTATGCTTATATGATCGATAGAACGACAAATACTATGCCTATTACTCTTATTATTATCAATCTAACTCATATTATTAACCATATTATGCAGATATGATCGATAGAACTACAATTACTATACTTATTACACTCACTATTATCAATCTAACTCATATTATTAAACATATTATGCAGATATGATCGATAGAACGACAATTACTATACTCATTACTCTTATTATTATCAATCTAACTCATATTATTAGCCATATTATGCTTAAATGATCGATAGAACTACAATTACTATACACATTACTCTTATTATTATCAATCTAACTCATATTATTAGCCATATTATGCTTATATGATCGATAGAATGAGAATTACTATACTCACTACTCTTAGTATTATCACTCTAACTCATATTATTAGCCTTATTATGCTTATATGATCGATAGAACGACAATTACTGTACTTATTACTCTTATTATTATCAATCTAACTCATATTATTAGCCATATTATGCTTATATGATCGATAGAACGAGAATTACTATACTCACTACTCTTAGTATTATCAATCTAACTCATATTATTAGCCATATTATGGTTATATTATCGATAGAACGACAATTACTATACTTATTACTGTTATTATTATGAATCTAACTCATATTATTAACCATATTATGCAGATATGATCGATAGAACTGCAATTACTATACTCATTACTCTTACTATTATCTATCTAACTCATATTATTAGCCATATTATGCTTATATGTTCGATAGAATGAGAATTACTATACTCACTACTCTTAGTATTATCAATCTAACTCATATTATTAGCCATATTATGCTTATATGATCGATAGAACGACAATTACTATACTCACTACTCTTAGTATTATCAATCTAACTCATATTATTAGCTATATTATGCTTATATGATCGATAGAACGAGAATTACTATACTCACTACTCTTAGTATTATCAATCTAACTCATATTATTAGCCATATTATGCTTATATTATCGATAGAACGACAATTACTATACTTATTACTGTTATTATTATCAATCTGACTCATATTATTAGCCATATTGTGCTTAAATGACCGATAGAACGACAATTACTGTACTTACTACTCTTATTATTATCAATCTAACTCATATTATTAACCATATTATGCAGATATGATCGATAGAACTACAATTACTATACTTTATACACTCACTATTATCAATCTAACTCATATTATTAAACATATTATGCAGATATGATCGATAGAACGACAATTACTATACTCATTACTCTTATTATTATCAATCTAACTCATGCTATTAGCCATATTATGGTTATATGATCGATATAACGACAATTACTATACTTATTACTCTTATTATTATCAATCTAACTCATATTATTAGCCATATTATGCAGATATGATCGATAGAACTACAATTACTATACTTATTACACTCACTATTATCAATCTAACTCATATTATTAACCATATTATGCAGATATGATCGATAGCACGACATTTACTATACTTATTACTGTTATTATTATGAATCTGACTCATATTATTAGCCATATTATGCTTATATGATCGATAGACCTACAATTACTATACTCATTACTCTTATTATTATCAATCCAACTCATATTATTACCCGTATTATGCTGATATGATCGATAGAACGACATTCACTATACTTATTACACTCACTATTATCAATCTAACTCATATTATTCACCATATTATGCAGATATGATCGATAGAACGACAATTACTATACTTATTACTCTTATTATTATCATTCAAACTCATATTATTAACCATATTAAGCAGATATGATCGATAGAGCTACAATTACTATACTCATTACTCTTATTATTATCAATCTAACTCATATTATTAACCATATTATGCAGATATGATCGATCGAACGACAATTACTATACTTTTTACACTTATTATTATCAATCTAGCTGATATTATTAGCCATATTATGCTTATATGATCGATAGAACGACAATTACTATACTTATTACTCTTATTATTATCAATCTAACTCATATTATTAGCCATATTGTGCTTATATGATCGATAGAACGAGAATTACTATACTCACTACTCTTAGTATTATCACTCTAATTCATATTATTAGCCATATTATGCTTATATGGTCGATAGAACGACAATTACTATACTTATTACTCTTATTATTATGAATCTAACTCATATTATTAGCCATATTATGCTTATATGATCGATAGAACGACAAATACTATACTTATTACTCTTATTATTATGAGTCTAACTCATATTATTAGCCATATTATGCTTATATGATCGATAGAACGACAAATACTATACATATTACTCTTATTATTATCAATCGAACTCATATTATTAACCATATTATGCAGATATGATCGATAGAACGACCAATACTATACTTATTACGCTTATTATTATCAATCTAACTCATATTATTAACCATATTATGCAGATATGATCGATAGAACGACAATTACTATACCTATTACTCTTATTATTATCAGTCTAACTCATGCTATTAGCCATATTATGGTTATATTATCGATAGAACGACAATTACTATACTTATTACTGTTATTATTATGAATCTAACTCATATTATTAACCATATTATGCAGATATGATCGATAGAACTGCAATTACTATACTCATTACTCTTATTATTATCTATCTAACTCATATTATTAGCCATATTATGCTTATATGATCGATAGAACGAGAATTACTATACTCACTACTCTTAGTATTATCAATCTAACTCATATTATTAGCCATATTATGCTTATATGATCGATAGAACGACAATTACTATACTCACTACTCTTAGTATTATCAATCTAACTCATATTATTAGCCATATTATGCTTATATGATCGATAGAACGAGAATTACTATACTCACTACTCTTAGTATTATCAATCTAACTCATATTATTAGCCATATTATGCTTATATTATCGATAGAACGACAATTACTATACTTATTACTGTTATTATTATCAATCTGACTCATATTATTAGCCATATTGTGCTTAAATGACCGATAGAACGACAATTACTGTACTTATTACTCTTATTATTATCAATCTAACTCATATTATTAGCCATATTATGCTTATATGATCGATAGAACGACAAATACTATACTTATTACTCTTATTATTATCAATCTAACTCATATTATTAACCATATTATGCAGATATGATCGATAGAACTACAATTACTATACTCATTACTCTTATTATTATCAATCTAACTCATATTATTAGCCATATTATGCTTCAATGATCGATAGAACTACAATTACTATACTCATTACCCTTATTATTATCAATCTAACTCATATTATTAGCCATATTATGCTTATATGATCGATAGAACGAGAATTGCTATACCCACTACTCTTAGTATTATCAATCTAACTCATATTATTAGCCATATTATGCTTAAATGATCGATAGAACGACAATTACTATACTTATTACTCTTATTATTATCAATCTAACTCGTATTATTAGCCATATTATGCTTATATGATCGATAGAACGACAATTACTATACTCACTACTCTTAGTATTATCAATCTAACTCATATTATTAGCCATATTATGCTTATATGATCGATAGAACGACAATTACTATACTCACTACTCTTAGTATTATCAATCTAACTCATATTATTAGCCATGTTATGCTTATATTATCGATAGAACGACAATTACTGTACTTATTACTGCTATTATTATCAATCTAACTCATATTATTAGCCATATTATGCTTATATGATCGATGGAATGAGAACTACTATACTCACTACTCTTAGTATTATCACTCTAACTCATATTATTAGCCATATTATGCTTATATGATCGAGAGAACGACAATTACTATACTTATTACTCTTATTATTATCAATCTAACTCATATTATTAGCCATATTATGCTTATATGATCGATAGAACGACAATTACTATACTTATTACTCTTATTATTATGAATCTAACTCATATTATTAGCCATATTAAGCAGATATGATCGATAGAGCTACAATTACTATACTCATTACTCTTATTATTATCAATCTAACTCATACTATTAGCCATATTATGCTTATATGATCGATAGAACGAGAATTACTATACTCACTACTCTTAGTATTATCAATCTAACTCATATTATTAGCCATATTATGCTTATATTCTCGATAGAACGACAATTACTATACTTATTACTGTTATTATTATCAATCTAACTCATATTATTAGCCATATTATGCTTATATGATCGATAGAACGACAATTACTATAGTTATTACTCTTATTATTATCAATCTAACTCATGTTATTAGCCATATTGTGCTAATATGAGCGATAGAACGACAATTACTATATTTATTACACTCACTATTATCAATCTAACTCATATTATTAACCATATTATGCAGATATGATCGATAGAACTGCAATTACTATACTCATTACTCTTATTATTATCTATCTAACTCATATTATTAGCCATATTATGCTTATATGATCGATAGAACGAGAATTACTATACTCACTACTCTTAGTATTATCAATCTAACTCATATTATTAGCCATATTATGCTTATATGATCGATAGAACGACAATTACTATACTCAATACTCTTAGTATTATCAATCTAACTCATATTATTAGCCATATTATGCTTATATGATCGATAGAACGAGAATTACTATACTCACTACTCTTAGTATTATCAATCTAACTCATATTATTAGCCATATTATGCTTATATTATCGATAGAACGACAATTACTATACTTATTACTGTTATTATTATCAATCTGACTCATATTATTAGCCATATTGTGCTTAAATGACCGATAGAACGACAATTACTGTACTTATTACTCTTATTATTATCAATCTAACTCATATTATTAGCCATATTATGCTTATATGATCGATAGAACGACAAATACTATACTTATTACTCTTATTATTATCAATCTAACTCATATTATTAACCATATTATGCAGATATGATCGATAGAACTACAATTACTATACTCATTACTCTTATTATTATCAATCTAACTCATATTATTAGCCATATTATGCTTCAATGATCGATAGAACTACAATTACTATACTCATTACCCTTATTATTATCAATCTAACTCATATTATTAGCCATATTATGCTTATATGATCGATAGAACGAGAATTGCTATACCCACTACTCTTAGTATTATCAATCTAACTCATATTATTAGCCATATTATGCTTAAATGATCGATAGAACGACAATTACTATACTTATTACTCTTATTATTATCAATCTAACTCGTATTATTAGCCATATTATGCTTATATGATCGATAGAACGACAATTACTATACTCACTACTCTTAGTATTATCAATCTAACTCATATTATTAGCCATATTATGGTTATATTATCGATAGAACGACAATTACTATACTTATTACTGTTATTATTATGAATCTAACTCATATTATTAACCATATTATGCAGATATGATCGATAGAACTGCAATTACTATACTCATTACTCTTATTATTATCTATCTAACTCATATTATTAGCCATATTATGCATATATGACCGATAGAACGAGAATTACTATACTCACTACTCTTAGTATTATCAATCTAACTCATATTATTAGCCATATTATGCTTATATGATCGATAGAACGACAATTACTATACTCACTACTCTTAGTATTATCAATCTAACTCATATTATTAGCCATATTATGCTTATATGATCGATAGAACGAGAATTACTATACTCACTACTCTTAGTATTATCAATCTAACTCATATTATTAGCCATATTATGCTTATATTATCGATAGAACGACAATTACTATACTTATTACTGTTATTATTATCAATCTGACTCATATTATTAGCCATATTGTGCTTAAATGACCGATAGAACGACAATTACTATACTCATTACTCTTATTATTATCAATCTAACTCATATTATTAGCCATATTATGCTTCAATGATCGATAGAACTACAATTACTATACTCATTACCCTTATTATTATCAATCTAACTCATATTATTAGCCATATTATGCTTATATGATCGATAGAACGAGAATTGCTATACCCACTACTCTTAGTATTATCAATCTAACTCATATTATTAGCCATATTATGCTTAAATGATCGATAGAACGACAATTACTATACTTATTACTCTTATTATTATCAATCTAACTCGTATTATAAGCCATATTATGCTTATATGATCGATAGAACGACAATTACTATACTCACTACTCTTAGTATTATCAATCTAACTCATATTATTAGCCATATTATGCTTATATGATCGATAGAACGACAATTACTATACTCACTACTCTTAGTATTATCAATCTAACTCATATTATTAGCCATGTTATGCTTATATTATCGATAGAACGACAATTACTGTACTTATTACTGCTATTATTATCAATCTAACTCATATTATTAGCCATATTATGCTTATATGATCGATGGAATGAGAACTACTATACTCACTACTCTTAGTATTATCACTCTAACTCATATTATTAGCCATATTATGCTTATATGATCGAGAGAACGACAATTACTATACTTATTACTCTTATTATTATCAATCTAACTCATATTATTAGCCATATTATGCTTATATGATCGATAGAACGACAATTACTATACTTATTACTCTTATTATTATGAATCTAACTCATATTATTAGCCATATTAAGCAGATATGATCGATAGAGCTACAATTACTATACTCATTACTCTTATTATTATCAATCTAACTCATACTATTAGCCATATTATGCTTATATGATCGATAGAACGAGAATTACTATACTCACTACTCTTAGTATTATCAATCTAACTCATATTATTAGCCATATTATGCTTATATTCTCGATAGAACGACAATTACTATACTTATTACTGTTATTATTATCAATCTAACTCATATTATTAGCCATATTATGCTTATATGATCGATAGAACGACAATTACTATAGTTATTACTCTTATTATTATCAATCTAACTCATGTTTTTAGCCATATTGTGCTAATATGAGCGATAGAACGACAATTACTATATTTATTACACTCACTATTATCAATCTAACTCATATTATTAACCATATTATGCAGATATGATCGATAGAACGACAATTACTATACTTATTACTCTTATTATTATCAATCTAACTCGTATTATTAGCCAATTTATGCTTATATGATCGATAGAACGACAAATACTATAATTATTACTCTTATTATTATCAATCTAACTCATATTATTAGCCATATTATGCTTATATGATCGATAGAACGACAATTACTATACTCACTACTCTTAGTATTATCAATCTAACTCATATTATTAGCCATATTATGCTTATATTATCGATAGAACGACAATTACTATACTTATTACTCTTATTATTATCAATCTAACTCATATTATTAGCCATATTATGCTTATATGATCGATAGAACGAGAATTACTATACTCACTACTCTTAGTATTATCAACCTAACTCATATTATTAGCCATATTATGGTTATATTATCGGTAGAACGACAATTACTATACTTATTACTGTTATTATTATGAATCTAACTCATATTATTAACCATATTATGCAGATATGATCGATAGAACTACAATTACTATACTCATTACTCTTATTATTATCTATCTAACTCATATTATTAGCCATATTATGCTTATATGATCGATAGAACGACAATTACTATAGTTATTACTCTTATTATTATCAATCTAACTCATGTTATTAGCCATATTGTGCTAATATGAGCGATAGAACGACAATTACTATATTTATTACACTCACTATTATCAATCTAACTCATATTATTAACCATATTATGCAGATATGATCGATAGAACGACAATTACTATACTTATTACTCTTATTATTATCAATCTAACTCGTATTATTAGCCATATTATGCTTATATGATCGATAGAACGACAAATACTATAATTATTACTCTTATTATTATCAATCTAACTCATATTATTAGCCATATTATGCTTATATGATCGATAGAACGACAATTACTATACTCACTACCCTTAGTATTATCAATCTAACTCATATTATTAGCCATATTATGCTTATATTATCGATAGAACGACAATTACTGTACTTATTACTGCTATTATTATCAATCTAACTCATATTATTAGCCATATTATGCTTATATGATCGATGGAATGAGAATTACTATACTCACTACTCTTAGTATTATCACTCTAACTCATATTATTAGCCATATTATGCTTATATGATCGAGAGAACGACAATTACTATACTTATTACTCTTATTATTATCAATCTAACTCATATTATTAGCCATATTATGCTTATACGATCGATAGAACGACAATTACTATACTTATTACTCTCATTATTATGAATCTAACTCATATTATTAGCCATATTATGCTTATATGATCGATAGAACGACAAATACTATACCTATTACTCTTATTATTATCAATCTAACTCATATTATTAACCATATTATGCAGATATGATCGATAGAACTACAATTACTATACTTATTACACTCACTATTATCAATCTAACTCATATTATTAAACATATTATGCAGATATGATCGATAGAACGACAATTACTATACTCATTACTCTTATTATTATCAATCTAACTCATGCTATTAGCCATATTATGGTTATATGATCGATATAACGACAATTACTATACTTATTACTCTTATTATTATCAATCTAACTCATATTATTAGCCATATTGTGCTTATATGATCGATCGAACGACAATTACTATACTTATTACTCTTATTATTATAAATCTAACTCATATTATTAGCCATATTATGCTTATATGATCGATAGAACGACAATTACTATACTTATTACTCTTATTATTATGAATCTAACTCATATTATTAGCCATATTATGCAGATATGATCGATAGAACTACAATTACTATACTTATTACACTCACTATTATCAATCTAACTCATATTATTAACCATATTATGCAGATATGATCGATAGCACGACATTTACTATACTTATTACTCTTATTATTATCAACCTAACTCATATTATTAGGCATATTATGCTTATATGATCGATAGAACGACAATTACAATACTTATTATTCTTATTTTTATCAACCCAACTCATATTATTCGCCATATTATGCTTAAATGATCGATAGAACGACAATTACTATACTTATTACTCTTATTATTATGAATCTTACTCATATTATTAGCCATATTATGCTTATATGATCGATAGAACGGCAATTACTACACTTATTACTGTTATTATTATGAATCTGACTCATATTATTAGCCATATTATGCTTATATGATCGATAGACCTACAATTACTATACTCATTACTCTTATTATTATCAATCCAACTCATATTATTACCCGTATTATGCTGATATGATCGATAGAACGACATTCACTATACTTATTACACTCACTATTATCAATCTAACTCATATTATTAACCATATTATGCAGATATGATCGATAGAACGACAATTACTATACTTATTACTCTTATTATTATCACTCTAACTCATATTATTAGCCATATTATGCTTATATGATCGAGAGAACGACAATTACTATACTTATTACTCTTATTATTATCAATCTAACTCATATTATTAGCCATATTATGCTTATATGATCGATAGAACGACAATTACTATACTTATTACTCTTATTATTATGAATCTAACTCATATTATTAGCCATATTATGCTTATATGATCGATAGAACGACAAATACTATACCTATTACTCTTATTATTATCAATCTAACTCATATTATTAACCATATTATGCCGATATGATCGATAGAACTACAATTACTATACTTATTACACTCACTATTATCAATCTAACTCATATTATTAAACATATTATGCAGATATGATCGATAGAACGACAATTACTATACTTATTACTCTTATTATTATCAATCTAACTCATATTATTAGCCATATTATGCTTATATGATCGATAGAACGAGAATTACTATACTCATAACTCTTAGTATTATCAGTCTAACTCATATTATTAGCCATATTATGCTTATATGATCGATAGAACGACAATTACTATACTTATTACTCTTATTATTATGAATCTAACTCATATTATTAGCCATATTATGCTTATATGATCGATAGAACGACAAATACTATACTTATTACTCTTATTATTATGAGTCTAACTCATATTATTAGCCATATTATGCTTATATGATCGATAGAACGACAAATACTATACTTATTACTCTTATTATTATCAATCTAACTCATATTATTAACCATATTATGCAGATATGATCGATAGAATGAGAATTACTATACTCACTACTCTTAGTATTATCACTCTAACTCATATTATTAGCCTTATTATGCTTATATGATCGATAGAACGACAATTACTGTACTTATTACTCTTATTATTATCAATCTAACTCATATTATTAGCCATATTATGCTTATATGATCGATAGAACGAGAATTACTATACTCACTACTCTTAGTATTATCAATCTAACTCATATTATTAGCCATATTATGGTTATATTATCGATAGAACGACAATTACTATACTTATTACTGTTATTATTATGAATCTAACTCATATTATTAACCATATTATGCAGATATGATCGATAGAACTGCAATTACTATACTCATTACTCTTATTATTATCTATCTAACTCATATTATTAGCCATATTACGCTTATATGATCGATAGAATGAGAATTACTATACTCACTACTCTTAGTATTATCAATCTAACTCATATTATTAGCCATATTATGCTTATATGATCGATAGAACGACAATTACTATACTCACTACTCTTAGTATTATCAATCTAACTCATATTATTAGCCATATTATGCTTATATGATCGATAGAACGAGAATTACTATACTCACTACTCTTAGTATTATCAATCTAACTCATATTATTAGCCATATTATGCTTATATTATCGATAGAACGACAATTACTATACTTATTACTGTTATTATTATCAATCTGACTCATATTATTAGCCATATTATGCTTAAATGACCGATAGAACGACAATTACTGTACTTATTACTCTTATTATTATCAATCTAACTCATATTATTAGCCATGTTATGCTTATATGATCGATAGAACGACAAATACTATACTTATTACTCTTATTATTATCAATCTAACTCATATTATTAACCATATTATGCAGATATGATCGATAGAACTACAATTACTATACTCATTACTCTTATTATTATCAATCTAACTCATATTATTAGCCATATTATGCTTCAATGATCGATAGAACTACAATTACTATACTCATTACTCTTATTATTATCAATCTAACTCATATTATTAGCCATATTATGCTTATATGATCGATAGAACGAGAATTGCTATACCCACTACTCTTAGTATTATCAATCTAACTCATATTGTTAGCCATATTATGCTTAAATGATCGATAGAACGACAATTACTATACTTATTACACTTATTATTATCAATCTAACTCGCATTATTAGCCATATTATGCTTATATGATCGATAGAACGACAATTACTATACTCACTACTCTTAGTATTATCAATCTAACTCATATTATTAGCCATATTATGCTTATATGATCGATAGAACGACAATTACTATACTCACTACTCTTAGTATTATCAATCTAACTCATATTATTAGCCATGTTATGCTTATATTATCGATAGAACGACAATTACTGTACTTATTACTGCTATTATTATCAATCTGACTCATATTATTAGCCATATTATGCTTATATGATCGATAGACCTACAATTACTATACTCATTACTCTTATTATTATCAATCCAACTCATATTATTACCCGTATTATGCTGATATGATCGATAGAACGACATTCACTATACTTATTACACTCACTATTATCAATCTAACTCATATTATTAACCATATTATGCAGATATGATCGATAGAACGACAATTACTATACTTATTACTCTTATTATTATCAATCTAACTCGTATTATTAGCCATATTATGCTTATATTATCGATAGAACGACAATTACTGTACTTATTACTGCTATTATTATCAATCTAACTCATATTATTAGCCATATTATGCTTATATGATCGATGGAATGAGAATTACTATACTCACTACTCTTAGTATTATCACTCTAACTCATATTATTAGCCATATTATGCTTATATGATCGAGAGAACGACAATTACTATACTTATTACTCTTATTATTATCAATCTAACTCATATTATTAGCCATATTATGCTTATATGATCGATAGAACGACAATTACTATACTTATTACTCTTATTATTATGAATCTAACTCATATTATTAGCCATATTATGCTTATATGATCGATAGAACGACAAATACTATACCTATTACTCTTATTATTATCAATCTAACTCATATTATTAACCATATTATACAGATATGATCGATAGAACTACAATTACTATACTTATTACACTCACTATTATCAATCTAACTCATATTATTAAACATATTATGCAGATATGATCGATATAACGACAATTACTATACTCATTACTCTTATTATTATCAATCTAACTCATGCTATTAGCCATATTATGGTTATATGATCGATATAACGACAATTACTATACTTATTACTCTTATTATTATCAATCTAACTCATATTATTAGCCATATTGTGCTTATATGATCGATCGAACGACAATTACTATACTTATTACTCTTATTATTATAAATCTAACTCATATTATTAGCCATATTATGCTTATATGATCGAGAGAACGACAATTACTATACTTATTACTCTTATTATTATCAATCTAACTCATATTATTAGCCATATTATGCTTATATGATCGATAGAACGACAATTACTATACTTATTACTGTTATTATTATGAATCTGACTCATATTATTAGCCATATTATGCTTATATGATCGATAGACCTACAATTACTATACTCATTACTCTTATTATTATCAATCCAACTCATATTATTACCCGTATTATGCTGATATGATCGATAGATCGACATTCACTATACTTATTACACTCACTATTATCAATCTAACTCATATTATTAACCATATTATGCAGATATGATCGATAGAACGACAATTACTATACTTATTACTCTTATTATTATCATTCAAACTCATATTATTAACCATATTAAGCAGATATGATCGATAGAGCTACAATTACTATACTCATTACTCTTATTATTATCAATCTAACTCATATTATTAACCATATTATGCAGATATGATCGATCGAACGACAATTACTATACTTTTTACACTTATTATTATCAATCTAACTCATATTATTAGCCATATTATGCTTATATGATCGATAGAACGACAATTACTATACTTATTACTCTTATTATTGTCAATCTAACTCATATTATTAGCCATATTGTGCTTATATGAGCGATAGAACGACAATTACTATACTCATTACTCTTATTATTATCAATCTAACTTATGCTATTAGCCATATTATGGTTATATGATCGATATAACGACAATTACTATACTTATTACTCTTATTATTATCAATCTAACTCATATTATTAGCCATATTATGCTTATATGATCGATAGAACGAGAATTACTATACTCACTACTCTTAGTATTATCACTCTAACTCATATTATTAGCAATATTATGCTTATATGATCGATAGAACGACAATTACTATACTTATTACTCTTATTATTATGAATCTAACTCATATTATTAGCCATATTATGCTTATATGATCGATAGAACGACAAATACTATACTTATTACTCTTATTATTATGAGTCTAACTCATATTATTAGCCATATTATGCTTATATGATCGATAGAACGACAAATACTATACTTATTACTCTTATTATTATCAATCTAACTCATATTATTAACCATATTATGCAGATATGATCGATAGAACGACCAATACTATACTTATTACGCTTATTATTATCAATCTAACTCATATTATTAACCATATTATGCAGATATGATCGATAGAACTACAATTACTATACTTATTACACTCACTATTATCAATCTAACTCATATTATTAACCATATTATGCAGATATGATCGATAGCACGACATTTACTATACTTATTACTCTTATTATTATCAACCTAACTCATATTATTAGCCATATTATGCTTATATGATCGATAGAACGACAATTACTATACTTATTATTCTTATTTTTATCAACCCAACTCATATTATTCGCCATATTATGCTTAAATGATCGATAGAACGACAATTACTATACTTATTACTCTTATTATTATGAATCTTACTCATATTATTAGCCATATTATGCTTATATGATCGATAGAACGACAATTACTATACTTATTACTGTTATTATTATGAATCTGACTCATATTATTAGCCATATTATGCTTATATGATCGATAGACCTACAATTACTATACTCATTACTCTTATTATTATCAATCCAACTCATATTATTACTAGTATTATGCTGATATGATCGATAGAACGACATTCACTATACTTATTACACTCACTATTATCAATCTAACTCATATTATTAACCATATTATGCAGATATGATCGATAGAACGACAATTACTATACTTATTACTCTTATTATTATCATTCTAACTCATATTATTAACCATATTAAGCAGATATGATCGATAGAGCTACAATTACTATACTCATTACTCTTATTATTATCAATCTAACTCATGCTATTAGCCATATTATGGTTATATGATCGATATAACGACAATTACTATACTTATTACTCTTATTATTATCAATCTAACTCATATTATTAGCCATATTATGCTTATATGATCGATAGAACGACAATTACTATACTTATTACTCTTATTATTATTAATCTAACTCATATTATTAGCCATATTGTGCTTATATGAGCGATAGAACGACAATTACTATATTTATTGCACTCACTATTATCAATCTAACTCACATTATTAGCCATATTATGCTTATATGATCGATAGTACGACAATTACTATACTCATTACTCTTATTATTATCAATCTAACTCATATTATTAACCATATTATGCAGATATGATCGATCGAACGACAATTACTATACTTATTACTGTTATTATTATGAATCTGACTCATATTATTAGCCATATTATGCTTATATGGTCGATAGACCTACAATTACTATACTCATTACTCTTATTATTATCAATCCAACTCATATTATTACGCGTATTATGCTGATATGATCGATAGAACGACATTCACTATACTTATTACACTCACTATTATCAATCTAACTCATATTATTAACCATATTATGCAGATATGATCGATAGAACGACAATTACTATACTTATTACTCTTATTATTGTCAATCTAACTCATATTATTAGCCATATTGTGCTTATATGAGCGATAGAACGACAATTACTATACTCATTACTCTTATTATTATCAATCTAACTTATGCTATTAGCCATATTATGGTTATATGATCGATATAACGACAATTACTATACTTATTACTCTTATTATTATCAATCTAACTCATATTATTAGCCATATTATGCTTATATGATCGATA
>NW_027473560.1:178239-229399 GCF_050947335.1 Megachile rotundata | reverse complement strand
TTATGCTTATATGATCGATAGATCGACAATTACTATACTCACTACTCTTAGTATTATCAATCTAACTCATATTATTAGCCATATTATGCTTATATGATCGATAGAACGACAATTACTATACTCACTACTCTTAGTATTATCAATCAAACTCATATTATTAGCCATATTATGCTTATATTATCGATAGAACGACAATTACTATACTTATTACTGTTATTATTATCAATCTAAGTCATATTATTAGCCATATTTGGCTTATATGATCGATAGAATGAGAATTACTATACTCACTACTCTTAGTATTATCAATCTAACTCATATCATTAGCCATATTGTGCTTATATGATCGATAGAACGACAATTACTATACTTATTACTCTTATTGTTATACATCTAACTCATATTATTAGCCATATGATGCTTATATGATCGATAGAATGAGAATTACTATACTCACTACTCTTAGTATTATCACTCTAACTCATATTATTAGCCATATTATGCTTATATGATCGAGAGAACAACAATTACTATACTTATTACTCTTATTATTATCAATCTAACTCATATTATTAACCATATTATGCAGATATGATCGATCGAACGACAATTACTATACTTATTACACTTATTATTATCAATCTAACTCATATTATTAGCCATATTATGGTTATATGATCGATATAACGACAATTACTATACTTATTACTCTTATTATTATCAATCTAACTCATATTATTAACCATATTATGCAGATATAATCGATAGAACGACAATTGCTATACTTATTACTCTTATTATTATCAATCTAACTCATATTATTAGCCATGTTGTGCTTATATGATCGATAGAACGACAATTACTATACTTATTACTCTTATTATTATACATCTAACTCATATTATTAGCCATATTATGCTTATATGATCGATAGAACGACAATTACTATACTCACTACTCTTAGTATTATCAATCTAACTCATATTATTAGCCATATTATGCTTATATTATCGATAGAACGACAATTACTATACTTATTACACTCACTATTATCAATCTAACTCATATTATTAACCATATTATGCAGATATGATCGATAGCACGACATTTGCTATACTTATTACACTCACTATTATCAATCTAACTCATATTATTAACCATATTATGCAGATATGATCGATAGAACGACAATTACTATACTTATTACTCTTATTATTTTCATTCTAACTCATATTATTAACCATATTAAGCAGATATGATCGATAGAGCTACAATTACTATACTCATTACTCTTATTGTTATCAATCTAACTCATATTATTAGCCATATTATGCTTATATGATCGATAGAACGACAATTACTATACTTATTACACTCACTATTATCAATCTAACTCATATTATTAACCATATTATGCAGATATGATCGATAGAACGACAATTACTATACTTATTACTCTTATTATTTTCATTCTAACTCATATTATTAACCATATTAAGCAGATATGATCGATAGAGCTACAATTACTATACTCATTACTCTTATTGTTATCAATCTAACTCATATTATTAGCCATATTATGCTTATATGATCGATAGAACGACAATTACTATACTTATTACTGTTATTATTATCAATCTAAGTCATATTATTAGCCATATTTGGCTTATATGATCGATAGAATGAGAATTACTATACTCACTACTCTTAGTATTATCAATCTAACTCATATCATTAGCCATATTGTGCTTATATGATCGATAGAACGACAATTACTATACTTATTACTCTTATTGTTATACATCTAACTCATATTATTAGCCATATTATGCTTATATGATCGATAGAATGAGAATTACTATACTCACTACTCTTAGTATTATCACTCTAACTCATATTATTAGCCATATTATGCTTATATGATCGAGAGAACAACAATTACTATACTTATTACTCTTACTATTATCAATCTAACTCATATTATTAACCATATTATGCAGATATGATCGATCGAACGACAATTACTATACTTATTACACTTATTATTATCAATCTAACTCATATTATTAGCCATGTTGTGCTTATATGATCGATAGAACGACAATTACTATACTTATTACTCTTATTATTATACATCTAACTCATATTATTAGCCATATTATGCTTATATGATCGATAGAACGACAATTACTATACTCACTACTCTTAGTATTATCAATCTAACTCATATTATTAGCCATATTATGCTTATATTATCGATAGAACGACAATTACTATACTTATTACACTCACTATTATCAATCTAACTCATATTATTAACCATATTATGCAGATATGATCGATAGCACGACATTTGCTATACTTATTATTCTTATTTTTATCAACCCAACTCATATTATTCGCCATATTATGCTTAAATGATCGATAGAACGACAATTACTATACTTATTACTGTTATTATTATGAATCTGACTCATATTATTAGCCATATTATGCTTATATGATTGATAGACCTATAATTACTATACTCATTACTCTTATTATTATCAATCCAACTCATATTATTACCCGTATTATGCTGATATGATCGATAGAACGACATTCACTATACTTATTACACTCACTATTATCAATCTAACTCATATTATTAACCATATTATGCAGATATGATCGATAGAACGACAATTACTATACTTATTACTCTTATTATTTTCATTCTAACTCATATTATTAACCATATTAAGCAGATATGATCGATAGAGCTACAATTACTATACTCATTACTCTTATTGTTATCAATCTAACTCATATTATTAACCATATTATGCAATTATGATCGATAGAACGACAATTACTATACTTATTACACTTATTATTATCAATCTAACTCATATTATTAGCCATATTATGCTTATATGATCGATAGAACGACAATTACTATACTTATTACACTCACTATTATCAATCTAACTCATATTATTAACCATATTATGCAGATATGATCGATAGAACGACAATTACTATACTTATTACTCTTATTATTATCATTCTAACTCATATTATTAATCATATTAAGCAGATATGATCGATAGAACTACAATTACTATACTCATTACTCTTATTATTATCAATCTAACTCATATTATTAGCCATATTATGCTTATATGATCGATAGAACGACCATTACTATACTCACTACTCTTAGTATTATCAATCTAACTCATATTATTAGCCATATTGTGCTTATATGAGCGATAGAACGACAATTACTATATTTATTGCACTCACTATTATCTATCTAACTCATATTATTAACCATATTATGCATATATGATCGAGAGAACAACAATTACTGTACTTATTACTCTTATTATTATCAATCTAACTCATATTATTGGCCGTATTATGCATATATGATCGAGAGAACAAGAATTACTGTACTTATTACTCTTATTATTATCAATCTAACTCATATTATTGGCCGTATTATGCTTATATTATCGATAGAACGACAATTACTATACTTATTACTCTTATTATTATAAATCTAACTCATATTATTAGCCATATTATGCTTATATGATCGATAGAACGACAATTACTATACTCATTACTCTTATTATTATCAATCTAACTCATATTATTAGCCATATTATGCTTATATGATCGACAGAACGACAATTACTATACTCACTACTCTTATTATTATCAATCAAACTCATATTATTAGCCATATTATGCTTATATTATCGATAGAACGACAATTACTATACTTATTACTGTTATTATTATCAATCTAAGTCATATTATTAGCCATATTATGCTTATATGATCGATAGAACGACAATTACTATACTTATTACTCTTATTATTATCAATCTAACTCATATTATTAGCCATATTGTGCTTATATGAGCGATAGAACGACAATTACTATATTTATTACACTCACTATTATCAATCTAACTCATATTATTAACCATATTATGCAGATATGATCGATAGAACGACAATTACTATACTCATTACTCTTATTATTATCAATCTAACTCATGCTATTAGCCATATTATGGTTATATGATCGATATAACGACAATTACTATACTTATTACTCTTATTATTATCAATCTAACTCATATTATTAACCATATTATGCAGATATAATCGATAGAACGACAATTACTATACTTATTACTCTTATTATTATCAATCTAACTCATATTATTAGCCATATTGTGCTTATATGATCGATAGAACGACAATTACTATACATATTACTCTTATTATTATAAATCTATCTCATATTATTAGCCATATTATGCTTATATGATCGATAGATCGACAATTACTATACTCACTACTCTTAGTATTATCAATCTAACTCATATTATTAGCCATATTATGCTTATATGATCGATAGAACGACAATTACTATACTCACTACTCTTAGTATTATCAATCAAACTCATATTATTAGCCATATTATGCTTATATTATCGATAGAACGACAATTACTATACTTATTACTGTTATTATTATCAATCTAAGTCATATTATTAGCCATATTTGGCTTATATGATCGATAGAATGAGAATTACTATACTCACTACTCTTAGTATTATCAATCTAACTCATATCATTAGCCATATTGTGCTTATATGATCGATAGAACGACAATTACTATACTTATTACTCTTATTGTTATACATCTAACTCATATTATTAGCCATATGATGCTTATATGATCGATAGAATGAGAATTACTATACTCACTACTCTTAGTATTATCACTCTAACTCATATTATTAGCCATATTATGCTTATATGATCGAGAGAACAACAATTACTATACTTATTACTCTTATTATTATCAATCTAACTCATATTATTAACCATATTATGCAGATATGATCGATCGAACGACAATTACTATACTTATTACACTTATTATTATCAATCTAACTCATATTATTAGCCATATTATGGTTATATGATCGATATAACGACAATTACTATACTTATTACTCTTATTATTATCAATCTAACTCATATTATTAACCATATTATGCAGATATAATCGATAGAACGACAATTGCTATACTTATTACTCTTATTATTATCAATCTAACTCATATTATTAGCCATGTTGTGCTTATATGATCGATAGAACGACAATTACTATACTTATTACTCTTATTATTATACATCTAACTCATATTATTAGCCATATTATGCTTATATGATCGATAGAACGACAATTACTATACTCACTACTCTTAGTATTATCAATCTAACTCATATTATTAGCCATATTATGCTTATATTATCGATAGAACGACAATTACTATACTTATTACACTCACTATTATCAATCTAACTCATATTATTAACCATATTATGCAGATATGATCGATAGCACGACATTTGCTATACTTATTACACTCACTATTATCAATCTAACTCATATTATTAACCATATTATGCAGATATGATCGATAGAACGACAATTACTATACTTATTACTCTTATTATTTTCATTCTAACTCATATTATTAACCATATTAAGCAGATATGATCGATAGAGCTACAATTACTATACTCATTACTCTTATTGTTATCAATCTAACTCATATTATTAGCCATATTATGCTTATATGATCGATAGAACGACAATTACTATACTTATTACACTCACTATTATCAATCTAACTCATATTATTAACCATATTATGCAGATATGATCGATAGAACGACAATTACTATACTTATTACTCTTATTATTTTCATTCTAACTCATATTATTAACCATATTAAGCAGATATGATCGATAGAGCTACAATTACTATACTCATTACTCTTATTGTTATCAATCTAACTCATATTATTAGCCATATTATGCTTATATGATCGATAGAACGACAATTACTATACGTATTACACTTATTATTATCAATCTAACTCATATTATTAGCCATATTATGCTTATATGATCGATAGAACGACAATTACTATACTTATTACTCTTATTATTATCAATCTAACTCATATTATTAGCCATATTATGCAATTATGATCGATAGAACGACAATTACTATACTTACTACACTTATTATTATCAATCTAACTCATATTATTAGCCATATTATGCTTATATGATCGATAGAACGACAATTACTATACTTATTACACTCACTATTATCAATCTAACTCATATTATTAACCATATTATGCAGATATGATCGATAGAACGACAATTACTATACTTATTACTCTTATTATTATCATTCTAACTCATATTATTAATCATATTAAGCAGATATGATCGATAGAACTACAATTACTATACTTATTACTGTTATTATTATCAATCTAACTCATATTATTAGCCATATTATGCTTATATGATCGATAGAACGACAATTACTATACTTATCACTCTTATTATTATCAATCTAACTCATATTATTAGCCATATTGTGCTTATATGAGCGACAGAACGACAATTACTATATTTATTGCACTCACTATTATCTATCTAACTCATGCTATTAGCCATATTATGGTTATATGATCGATATAACGACAATTACTATACTTATTACTCTTATCATTATCAATCTAACTCATATTATTAACCATATTATGCAGATATAATCGATAGAACGACAATTACTATACTTATTACTCTTATCATTATCAATCTAACTCATATTATTAGCCATATTGTGCTTATATGATCGATAGAACGACAATTACTATACTTATTACTCTTATTATTATCAATCTAACTCATATTATTGGCCATATTATGTGGATATGATCGATAGGACGACAATTACTATACTTATTACTCTTATTATTATCAATCTAACTCATATTATTGGCCATATTATGTGGATATGATCGATTGAACGACAATTACTATACTTATTACTCTTATTATTATCATTCTAACTCATATTATTAGCCATATTATGCTTATATGATCGATAGAACGACAATTACTATACTTATTACTCTTATTATTATCAATCTAACTCATATTATTAGCCATATTGTGCTTATATGAGCGATAGAACGACAATTACTATATTTATTACACTCACAATTATCAATCTAACTCATATTATTAACCATATTATGCAGATATGATCGATAGACCGACAATTACTATACTTATTACACTTATTATTATCAATCTAACTCATATTATTAGCCATATTCTGCTTATATGATCGATAGAACGACTATTATTATACTTATTACTCTTATTATTATCAATCTAACTCATATTATTAGCCATATTGTGCTTATATGAGCGATAGAACGACAATTACTATATTTATTGCACTCACTATTATCAATCTAACTCACATTACTAGCCATATTATGCTAATATGATCGATAGTACGACAATTACTATACTCATTACGCTTAGTATTATCAATCTAACTCATATTATTAGCCATATTGTGCTTATATGATCGATAGAACGACAAATACTATACTTACTACTCTTATTATCATCAATCCAACTCATATTATTAGCCATATTATGCTTATATTATCGATAGAACGACAATTACTATACTTATTACTCTTATTATTATCAAGCTAACTCATATTATTAACCATATTATGCAGATATGATCGATTGAACGACAATTACTATACTTATTACTCTTATTATTATCAATCTAACTCATATTATTAGCCATATTATGCTTATATTATCGAAAGAACGACAATTACTATACTTGTTACTCTTATTATTATCAATCTAGCTCATATTATTGGCCTTATTATGTGGATATGATCGATAGGACGACAATTACTATACTCATTACTCTTATTATTATCAAGCTAACTCATATTATTAACCATATTATGCAGATATGATCGATTGAACGACAATTACTATACTTGTTACGCTTATTATTATCAATCTAACTCATATTATTAGCCATATTATGCTTATATTATTGATAGAAGGACAATTACTATAGTTGTTACTCTTATTATTATCAATCTAACTCATATTATTAGCCATATTGTGCTTATATGAGCGATAGAACGACAATTACTATATTTATTGCACTCACTATTATCAATCTAACTCACATTATTAGCCATATTATGCTTATATGATCGATAGTACGACAATTACTATACTCATTACTCTTATTATTATCAATCTAACTCATATTATTAACCATATTATGCAGATATGATCGATCGAACGACAATTACTATACCTTTTACACTTATTATTATCAATCTAACTCATAGTATTAGCCATATTATGCTTATATGATCGATAGTACGACAATTACTATACTCATTGCTCTTATTATTATCAATCTAACTCATATTATTAACCATATTATGCAATTACGATCGATAGAACGACAATTACTATACATATTACACTTATTATTATCAATCTAACTCATATTATTAGCCATATTATGCTTGTATGATCGATAGAACGACAATTACTATACTTACTACTCTTATTATTATCAATCTAACTCATATTATTAGCCATATTGTGATTACATGAGCGATAGAACGACAATTACTATATTTATTACACTCACTGTTATCAATCTAACTCATATTATTAACCATATTATGCAGATATGATCGATAGAACGACAATTACTATACTCATTACTCTTATTATTATCAATCTAACTCATATTATTCGCCATATTATGGTTAAATGATCGATAGAACGACAATTACTATACTTATTACTCTTATTATTATCATTCTAACTCATATTATTAGCCATATTATGCTTATATGATCGATAGAACGACAATTACTATACTTATTACTCTTATTATTATCATTCTAACTCATATTATTAGCCATATTATGCTTATATGATCGATAGAACGACAATTACTATACTTATTACTCTTATTATTATCAATCTAACTCATATTATTAGCCATATTGTGCTTATATGAGCGATAGAACGACAATTACTATATTTATTACACTCACAATTATCAATCTAACTCATATTATTAACCATATTATGCAGATATGATCGATAGACCGACAATTACTATACTTATTACACTTATTATTATCAATCTAACTCATATTATTAGCCATATTCTGCTTATATGATCGATAGAACGACTATTATTATACTTATTACTCTTATTATTATCAATCTAACTCATATTATTAGCCATATTGTGCTTATATGAGCGATAGAACGACAATTACTATATTTATTGCACTCACTATTATCAATCTAACTCACATTACTAGCCATATTATGCTAATATGATCGATAGTACGACAATTACTATACTCATTACTCTTAGTATTATCAATCTAACTCATATTATTAGCCATATTGTGCTTATATGATCGATAGAACGACAAATACTATACTTACTACTCTTATTATTATCAATCTAACTCATATTATTAGCCATATTATGCTTATATGATCGATAGAACGACAATTACTATACTCACTACTCTTAGTATTATCAATCTAACTCATATTATTAGCCATATTATGCTTAAATGGTCGATAGAACGACAATTACTATACTCACTACTCTTAGTATTATCAATCTAACTCATATTATTAGCCATATTATGCTTTTATGATCGATAGAACGAGAATTACTATACTCACTACTCTTAGTATTATCAATCTAACTCGTATTATTAGCCATATTGTGCTTATATGAGCGATAGAACGACAATTACTATATTTATTACACTCACTATTATCAATCTAACTCATATAATTAATCATATTATGCAGATATGATCGATAGACCGACAATTACTATACTTATTACACTTATTATTATCAATCTAACTCATATTATTAGCCATATTGTGCTTATATGAGCGATAGAACGACAATTACTATATTTATTGCACTCACTATTATCAATCTAACTCACATTATTAGCCATATTATGCTTATATGATCGATAGTACGACAATTACTATACTCATTACTCTTATTATTATCAATCTAACTCATATTATTAACCATATTATGCAGATATGATCGATCGAACGACAATTACTATACCTTTTACACTTATTATTATCAATCTAACTCATAGTATTAGCCATATTATGCTTATATGATCGATAGTACGACAATTACTATACTCATTGCTCTTATTATTATCAATCTAACTCATATTATTAACCATATTATGCAATTACGATCGATAGAACGACAATTACTATACATATTACACTTATTATTATCAATCTAACTCATATTATTAGCCATATTATGCTTGTATGATCGATAGAACGACAATTACTATACTTATTACTCTTATTATTATCATTCTAACTCATATTATTAGCCATATTATGCTTATATGATCGATAGAACGACAATTACTATACTTATTACTCTTATTATTATCATTCTAACTCATATTATTAGCCATATTATGCTTATATGATCGATAGAACGACAATTACTATACTTATTACTCTTATTATTATCAATCTAACTCATATTATTAGCCATATTGTGCTTATATGAGCGATAGAACGACAATTACTATATTTATTACACTCACAATTATCAATCTAACTCATATTATTAACCATATTATGCAGATATGATCGATAGACCGACAATTACTATACTTATTACACTTATTATTATCAATCTAACTCATATTATTAGCCATATTCTGCTTATATGATCGATAGAACGACTATTATTATACTTATTACTCTTATTATTATCAATCTAACTCATATTATTAGCCATATTATGCTTTTATGATCGATAGAACGACAATTACTATACTTACTACTCTTATTATTATCAATCTAACTCATATTATTAGCCATATTGTGATTACATGAGCGATAGAACGACAATTACTATATTTATTACACTCACTGTTATCAATCTAACTCATATTATTAACCATATTATGCAGATATGATCGATAGAACGACAATTACTATACTCATTACTCTTATTATTATCAATCTAACTCATATTATTCGCCATATTATGGTTAAATGATCGATAGAACGACAATTACTATACTTATTACTCTTATTATTATCATTCTAACTCATATTATTAGCCATATTATGCTTATATGATCGATAGAACGACAATTACTATACTTATTACTCTTATTATTATCATTCTAACTCATATTATTAGCCATATTATGCTTATATGATCGATAGAACGACAATTACTATACTTATTACTCTTATTATTATCAATCTAACTCATATTATTAGCCATATTGTGCTTATATGAGCGATAGAACGACAATTACTATATTTATTACACTCACAATTATCAATCTAACTCATATTATTAACCATATTATGCAGATATGATCGATAGACCGACAATTACTATACTTATTACACTTATTATTATCAATCTAACTCATATTATTAGCCATATTCTGCTTATATGATCGATAGAACGACTATTATTATACTTATTACTCTTATTATTATCAATCTAACTCATATTATTAGCCATATTGTGCTTATATGAGCGATAGAACGACAATTACTATATTTATTGCACTCACTATTATCAATCTAACTCACATTACTAGCCATATTATGCTAATATGATCGATAGTACGACAATTACTATACTCATTACTCTTAGTATTATCAATCTAACTCATATTATTAGCCATATTGTGCTTATATGATCGATAGAACGACAAATACTATACTTACTACTCTTATTATTATCAATCTAACTCATATTATTAGCCATATTATGCTTATATGATCGATAGAACGACAATTACTATACTCACTACTCTTAGTATTATCAATCTAACTCATATTATTAGCCATATTATGCTTAAATGGTCGATAGAAACGACAATTACTATACTCACTACTCTTAGTATTATCAATCTAACTCATATTATTAGCCATATTATGCTTTTATGATCGATAGAACGAGAATTACTATACTCACTACTCTTAGTATTATCAATCTAACTCGTATTATTAGCCATATTGTGCTTATATGAGCGATAGAACGACAATTACTATATTTATTACACTCACTATTATCAATCTAACTCATATAATTAATCATATTATGCAGATATGATCGATAGACCGACAATTACTATACTTATTACACTTATTATTATCAATCTAACTCATATTATTAGCCATATTGTGCTTATATGAGCGATAGAACGACAATTACTATATTTATTGCACTCACTATTATCAATCTAACTCACATTATTAGCCATATTATGCTTATATGATCGATAGTACGACAATTACTATACTCATTACTCTTATTATTATCAATCTAACTCATATTATTAACCATATTATGCAGATATGATCGATCGAACGACAATTACTATACCTTTTACACTTATTATTATCAATCTAACTCATAGTATTAGCCATATTATGCTTATATGATCGATAGTACGACAATTACTATACTCATTGCTCTTATTATTATCAATCTAACTCATATTATTAACCATATTATGCAATTACGATCGATAGAACGACAATTACTATACATATTACACTTATTATTATCAATCTAACTCATATTATTAGCCATATTATGCTTGTATGATCGATAGAACGACAATTACTATACTTATTACTCTTATTATTATCATTCTAACTCATATTATTAGCCATATTATGCTTATATGATCGATAGAACGACAATTACTATACTTATTACTCTTATTATTATCATTCTAACTCATATTATTAGCCATATTATGCTTATATGATCGATAGAACGACAATTACTATACTTATTACTCTTATTATTATCAATCTAACTCATATTATTAGCCATATTGTGCTTATATGAGCGATAGAACGACAATTACTATATTTATTACACTCACAATTATCAATCTAACTCATATTATTAACCATATTATGCAGATATGATCGATAGACCGACAATTACTATACTTATTACACTTATTATTATCAATCTAACTCATATTATTAGCCATATTCTGCTTATATGATCGATAGAACGACTATTATTATACTTATTACTCTTATTATTATCAATCTAACTCATATTATTAGCCATATTATGCTTTTATGATCGATAGAACGACAATTACTATACTTACTACTCTTATTATTATCAATCTAACTCATATTATTAGCCATATTGTGATTACATGAGCGATAGAACGACAATTACTATATTTATTACACTCACTGTTATCAATCTAACTCATATTATTAACCATATTATGCAGATATGATCGATAGAACGACAATTACTATACTCATTACTCTTATTATTATCAATCTAACTCATATTATTCGCCATATTATGGTTAAATGATCGATAGAACGACAATTACTATACTTATTACTCTTATTATTATCATTCTAACTCATATTATTAGCCATATTATGCTTATATGATCGATAGAACGACAATTACTATACTTATTACTCTTATTATTATCAATCTAACTCATATTATTAGCCATATTGTGCTTATATGAGCGATAGAACGACAATTACTATATTTATTACACTCACAATTATCAATCTAACTCATATTATTAACCATATTATGCAGATATGATCGATAGACCGACAATTACTATACTTATTACACTTATTATTATCAATCTAACTCATATTATTAGCCATATTCTGCTTATATGATCGATAGAACGACTATTATTATACTTATTACTCTTATTATTATCAATCTAACTCATATTATTAGCCATATTGTGCTTATATGAGCGATAGAACGACAATTACTATATTTATTGCACTCACTATTATCAATCTAACTCACATTACTAGCCATATTATGCTAATATGATCGATAGTACGACAATTACTATACTCATTACGCTTAGTATTATCAATCTAACTCATATTATTAGCCATATTGTGCTTATATGATCGATAGAACGACAAATACTATACTTACTACTCTTATTATCATCAATCCAACTCATATTATTAGCCATATTATGCTTATATTATCGATAGAACGACAATTACTATACTTATTACTCTTATTATTATCAAGCTAACTCATATTATTAACCATATTATGCAGATATGATCGATTGAACGACAATTACTATACTTATTACTCTTATTATTATCAATCTAACTCATATTATTAGCCATATTATGCTTATATTATCGAAAGAACGACAATTACTATACTTGTTACTCTTATTATTATCAATCTAGCTCATATTATTGGCCTTATTATGTGGATATGATCGATAGGACGACAATTACTATACTCATTACTCTTATTATTATCAAGCTAACTCATATTATTAACCATATTATGCAGATATGATCGATTGAACGACAATTACTATACTTGTTACGCTTATTATTATCAATCTAACTCATATTATTAGCCATATTATGCTTATATTATTGATAGAAGGACAATTACTATAGTTGTTACTCTTATTATTATCAATCTAACTCATATTATTAGCCATATTATGCTTATATGATCGATAGAAAGACAATTACTATACTTGTTACTCTTATTATTTTCAATCTAACTCATATTATTGGCCATATTATGTGGATATGATCGATAGGACGACAATTACTATACTTATTACTCTTATTATTATCAATTTATCTCATATTATTAGCCATATTATGCTTATATTATTGATAGAAGGACAATTACTATAGTTGTTACTCTTATTATTATCAATCTAACTCATATTATTAGCCATATTATGCTTATATGATCGATGGAAAGACAATTACTATACTTGTTACTCTTATTATTTTCAATCTAACTCATATTATTGGCCATATTATGTGGATATGATCGATAGGACGACAATTACTATACTTATTACTCTTATTATTATCAATCTATCTCATATTATTAGCCATATTATGCTTATATTATTGATAGAAGGACAATTACTATAGTTGTTACTCTTATTATTATCAATCTAACTCATATTATTAGCCATATTATGCTTATATGATCGATGGAAAGACAATTACTATACTTGTTACTCTTATTATTATCAATCTAACTCATATTATTGGCCATATTATGTGGATATGATCGATAGGACGACAATTACTATACTTATTACTCTTATTATTATCAATATAACTCATATTATTGGCCATATTATGCTTATATTATCGATAGAACGACAATTACTATACTTATTACTCTTACTATTATCAATCTAACTCATATTATTAGCCATATTATGCTTATATTATCGATGGAACGACAATTACTATACTTGTTACTCTTATTATTATCAATCTAACTCATATTATTAGCCATATTATGCTTATATGATCGATAGAACGACAATTACTATACTTATTACTCTTATTATTATCAATCTAACTCATATTATTGGCCATATTATGTGGATATGATCGATAGGACGACAATTACTATACTTATTACTCTTATTATTATCAATCTAACTCATATTATTGGCCATATTATGTGGATATGATCGATTGAACGACAATTACTATACTTATTACTCTTATTATTATCATTCTAACTCATATTATTAGCCATATTATGCTTATATGATCGATAGAACGACAATTACTATACTTATTACTCTTATTATTATCAATCTAACTCATATTATTAGCCATGTTGTGCTTATATGATCGATAGAACGACAATTACTATACTTATTACTCTTATTATTATACATCTAACTCATATTATTAGCCATATTATGCTTATATGATCGATAGAACGACAATTACTATACTCACTACTCTTAGTATTATCAATCTAACTCATATTATTAGCCATATTATGCTTATATTATCGATAGAACGACAATTACTATACTTATTACACTCACTATTATCAATCTAACTCATATTATTAACCATATTATGCAGATATGATCGATAGCACGACAATTACTATACTTATTACACTTATTATTATCAATCTAACTCATATTATTAGCCATGTTGTGCTTATATGATCGATAGAACGACAATTACTATACTTATTACTCTTATTATTATACATCTAACTCATATTATTAGCCATATTATGCTTATATGATCGATAGAACGACAATTACTATACTCACTACTCTTAGTATTATCAATCTAACTCATATTATTAGCCATATTATGCTTATATTATCGATAGAACGACAATTACTATACTTATTACACTCACTATTATCAATCTAACTCATATTATTAACCATATTATGCAGATATGATCGATAGCACGACATTTGCTATACTTATTATTCTTATTTTTATCAACCCAACTCATATTATTCGCCATATTATGCTTAAATGATCGATAGAACGACAATTACTATACTTATTACTGTTATTATTATGAATCTGACTCATATTATTAGCCATATTATGCTTATATGATTGATAGACCTATAATTACTATACTCATTACTCTTATTATTATCAATCCAACTCATATTATTACCCGTATTATGCTGATATGATCGATAGAACGACATTCACTATACTTATTACACTCACTATTATCAATCTAACTCATATTATTAACCATATTATGCAGATATGATCGATAGAACGACAATTACTATACTTATTACTCTTATTATTTTCATTCTAACTCATATTATTAACCATATTAAGCAGATATGATCGATAGAGCTACAATTACTATACTCATTACTCTTATTGTTATCAATCTAACTCATATTATTAACCATATTATGCAATTATGATCGATAGAACGACAATTACTATACTTATTACACTTATTATTATCAATCTAACTCATATTATTAGCCATATTATGCTTATATGATCGATAGAACGACAATTACTATACTTATTACACTCACTATTATCAATCTAACTCATATTATTAACCATATTATGCAGATATGATCGATAGAACGACAATTACTATACTTATTACTCTTATTATTATCATTCTAACTCATATTATTAATCATATTAAGCAGATATGATCGATAGAACTACAATTACTATACTCATTACTCTTATTATTATCAATCTAACTCATATTATTAGCCATATTATGCTTATATGATCGATAGAACGACCATTACTATACTCACTACTCTTAGTATTATCAATCTAACTCATATTATTAGCCATATTGTGCTTATATGAGCGATAGAACGACAATTACTATATTTATTGCACTCACTATTATCTATCTAACTCATATTATTAACCATATTATGCATATATGATCGAGAGAACAACAATTACTGTACTTATTACTCTTATTATTATCAATCTAACTCATATTATTGGCCGTATTATGCATATATGATCGAGAGAACAAGAATTACTGTACTTATTACTCTTATTATTATCAATCTAACTCATATTATTGGCCGTATTATGCTTATATTATCGATAGAACGACAATTACTATACTTATTACTCTTATTATTATAAATCTAACTCATATTATTAGCCATATTATGCTTATATGATCGATAGAACGACAATTACTATACTCATTACTCTTATTATTATCAATCTAACTCATATTATTAGCCATATTATGCTTATATGATCGACAGAACGACAATTACTATACTCACTACTCTTATTATTATCAATCAAACTCATATTATTAGCCATATTATGCTTATATTATCGATAGAACGACAATTACTATACTTATTACTGTTATTATTATCAATCTAAGTCATATTATTAGCCATATTATGCTTATATGATCGATAGAACGACAATTACTATACTTATTACTCTTATTATTATCAATCTAACTCATATTATTAGCCATATTGTGCTTATATGAGCGATAGAACGACAATTACTATATTTATTACACTCACTATTATCAATCTAACTCATATTATTAACCATATTATGCAGATATGATCGATAGAACGACAATTACTATACTCATTACTCTTATTATTATCAATCTAACTCATGCTATTAGCCATATTATGGTTATATGATCGATATAACGACAATTACTATACTTATTACTCTTATTATTATCAATCTAACTCATATTATTAACCATATTATGCAGATATAATCGATAGAACGACAATTACTATACTTATTACTCTTATTATTATCAATCTAACTCATATTATTAGCCATATTGTGCTTATATGATCGATAGAACGACAATTACTATACATATTACTCTTATTATTATAAATCTATCTCATATTATTAGCCATATTATGCTTATATGATCGATAGATCGACAATTACTATACTCACTACTCTTAGTATTATCAATCTAACTCATATTATTAGCCATATTATGCTTATATGATCGATAGAACGACAATTACTATACTCACTACTCTTAGTATTATCAATCAAACTCATATTATTAGCCATATTATGCTTATATTATCGATAGAACGACAATTACTATACTTATTACTGTTATTATTATCAATCTAAGTCATATTATTAGCCATATTTGGCTTATATGATCGATAGAATGAGAATTACTATACTCACTACTCTTAGTATTATCAATCTAACTCATATCATTAGCCATATTGTGCTTATATGATCGATAGAACGACAATTACTATACTTATTACTCTTATTGTTATACATCTAACTCATATTATTAGCCATATGATGCTTATATGATCGATAGAATGAGAATTACTATACTCACTACTCTTAGTATTATCACTCTAACTCATATTATTAGCCATATTATGCTTATATGATCGAGAGAACAACAATTACTATACTTATTACTCTTATTATTATCAATCTAACTCATATTATTAACCATATTATGCAGATATGATCGATCGAACGACAATTACTATACTTATTACACTTATTATTATCAATCTAACTCATATTATTAGCCATATTATGGTTATATGATCGATATAACGACAATTACTATACTTATTACTCTTATTATTATCAATCTAACTCATATTATTAACCATATTATGCAGATATAATCGATAGAACGACAATTGCTATACTTATTACTCTTATTATTATCAATCTAACTCATATTATTAGCCATGTTGTGCTTATATGATCGATAGAACGACAATTACTATACTTATTACTCTTATTATTATACATCTAACTCATATTATTAGCCATATTATGCTTATATGATCGATAGAACGACAATTACTATACTCACTACTCTTAGTATTATCAATCTAACTCATATTATTAGCCATATTATGCTTATATTATCGATAGAACGACAATTACTATACTTATTACACTCACTATTATCAATCTAACTCATATTATTAACCATATTATGCAGATATGATCGATAGCACGACATTTGCTATACTTATTACACTCACTATTATCAATCTAACTCATATTATTAACCATATTATGCAGATATGATCGATAGAACGACAATTACTATACTTATTACTCTTATTATTTTCATTCTAACTCATATTATTAACCATATTAAGCAGATACAGATATGATCGATAGAGCTACAATTACTATACTCATTACTCTTATTGTTATCAATCTAACTCATATTATTAGCCATATTATGCTTATATGATCGATAGAACGACAATTACTATACTTATTACACTCACTATTATCAATCTAACTCATATTATTAACCATATTATGCAGATATGATCGATAGAACGACAATTACTATACTTATTACTCTTATTATTTTCATTCTAACTCATATTATTAACCATATTAAGCAGATATGATCGATAGAGCTACAATTACTATACTCATTACTCTTATTGTTATCAATCTAACTCATATTATTAGCCATATTATGCTTATATGATCGATAGAACGACAATTACTATACGTATTACACTTATTATTATCAATCTAACTCATATTATTAGCCATATTATGCTTATATGATCGATAGAACGACAATTACTATACTTATTACTCTTATTATTATCAATCTAACTCATATTATTAGCCATATTATGCAATTATGATCGATAGAACGACAATTACTATACTTACTACACTTATTATTATCAATCTAACTCATATTATTAGCCATATTATGCTTATATGATCGATAGAACGACAATTACTATACTTATTACACTCACTATTATCAATCTAACTCATATTATTAACCATATTATGCAGATATGATCGATAGAACGACAATTACTATACTTATTACTCTTATTATTATCATTCTAACTCATATTATTAATCATATTAAGCAGATATGATCGATAGAACTACAATTACTATACTTATTACTGTTATTATTATCAATCTAACTCATATTATTAGCCATATTATGCTTATATGATCGATAGAACGACAATTACTATACTTATCACTCTTATTATTATCAATCTAACTCATATTATTAGCCATATTGTGCTTATATGAGCGACAGAACGACAATTACTATATTTATTGCACTCACTATTATCTATCTAACTCATGCTATTAGCCATATTATGGTTATATGATCGATATAACGACAATTACTATACTTATTACTCTTATCATTATCAATCTAACTCATATTATTAACCATATTATGCAGATATAATCGATAGAACGACAATTACTATACTTATTACTCTTATCATTATCAATCTAACTCATATTATTAGCCATATTGTGCTTATATGATCGATAGAACGACAATTACTATACTTATTACTCTTATTATTATCAATCTAACTCATATTATTGGCCATATTATGTGGATATGATCGATAGGACGACAATTACTATACTTATTACTCTTATTATTATCAATCTAACTCATATTATTGGCCATATTATGTGGATATGATCGATTGAACGACAATTACTATACTTATTACTCTTATTATTATCATTCTAACTCATATTATTAGCCATATTATGCTTATATGATCGATAGAACGACAATTACTATACTTATTACTCTTATTATTATCAATCTAACTCATATTATTAGCCATATTGTGCTTATATGAGCGATAGAACGACAATTACTATATTTATTACACTCACAATTATCAATCTAACTCATATTATTAACCATATTATGCAGATATGATCGATAGACCGACAATTACTATACTTATTACACTTATTATTATCAATCTAACTCATATTATTAGCCATATTCTGCTTATATGATCGATAGAACGACTATTATTATACTTATTACTCTTATTATTATCAATCTAACTCATATTATTAGCCATATTGTGCTTATATGAGCGATAGAACGACAATTACTATATTTATTGCACTCACTATTATCAATCTAACTCACATTACTAGCCATATTATGCTAATATGATCGATAGTACGACAATTACTATACTCATTACGCTTAGTATTATCAATCTAACTCATATTATTAGCCATATTGTGCTTATATGATCGATAGAACGACAAATACTATACTTACTACTCTTATTATCATCAATCCAACTCATATTATTAGCCATATTATGCTTATATTATCGATAGAACGACAATTACTATACTTATTACTCTTATTATTATCAAGCTAACTCATATTATTAACCATATTATGCAGATATGATCGATTGAACGACAATTACTATACTTATTACTCTTATTATTATCAATCTAACTCATATTATTAGCCATATTATGCTTATATTATCGAAAGAACGACAATTACTATACTTGTTACTCTTATTATTATCAATCTAGCTCATATTATTGGCCTTATTATGTGGATATGATCGATAGGACGACAATTACTATACTCATTACTCTTATTATTATCAAGCTAACTCATATTATTAACCATATTATGCAGATATGATCGATTGAACGACAATTACTATACTTGTTACGCTTATTATTATCAATCTAACTCATATTATTAGCCATATTATGCTTATATTATTGATAGAAGGACAATTACTATAGTTGTTACTCTTATTATTATCAATCTAACTCATATTATTAGCCATATTGTGCTTATATGAGCGATAGAACGACAATTACTATATTTATTGCACTCACTATTATCAATCTAACTCACATTATTAGCCATATTATGCTTATATGATCGATAGTACGACAATTACTATACTCATTACTCTTATTATTATCAATCTAACTCATATTATTAACCATATTATGCAGATATGATCGATCGAACGACAATTACTATACCTTTTACACTTATTATTATCAATCTAACTCATAGTATTAGCCATATTATGCTTATATGATCGATAGTACGACAATTACTATACTCATTGCTCTTATTATTATCAATCTAACTCATATTATTAACCATATTATGCAATTACGATCGATAGAACGACAATTACTATACATATTACACTTATTATTATCAATCTAACTCATATTATTAGCCATATTATGCTTGTATGATCGATAGAACGACAATTACTATACTTACTACTCTTATTATTATCAATCTAACTCATATTATTAGCCATATTGTGATTACATGAGCGATAGAACGACAATTACTATATTTATTACACTCACTGTTATCAATCTAACTCATATTATTAACCATATTATGCAGATATGATCGATAGAACGACAATTACTATACTCATTACTCTTATTATTATCAATCTAACTCATATTATTCGCCATATTATGGTTAAATGATCGATAGAACGACAATTACTATACTTATTACTCTTATTATTATCATTCTAACTCATATTATTAGCCATATTATGCTTATATGATCGATAGAACGACAATTACTATACTTATTACTCTTATTATTATCATTCTAACTCATATTATTAGCCATATTATGCTTATATGATCGATAGAACGACAATTACTATACTTATTACTCTTATTATTATCAATCTAACTCATATTATTAGCCATATTGTGCTTATATGAGCGATAGAACGACAATTACTATATTTATTACACTCACAATTATCAATCTAACTCATATTATTAACCATATTATGCAGATATGATCGATAGACCGACAATTACTATACTTATTACACTTATTATTATCAATCTAACTCATATTATTAGCCATATTCTGCTTATATGATCGATAGAACGACTATTATTATACTTATTACTCTTATTATTATCAATCTAACTCATATTATTAGCCATATTGTGCTTATATGAGCGATAGAACGACAATTACTATATTTATTGCACTCACTATTATCAATCTAACTCACATTACTAGCCATATTATGCTAATATGATCGATAGTACGACAATTACTATACTCATTACTCTTAGTATTATCAATCTAACTCATATTATTAGCCATATTGTGCTTATATGATCGATAGAACGACAAATACTATACTTACTACTCTTATTATTATCAATCTAACTCATATTATTAGCCATATTATGCTTATATGATCGATAGAACGACAATTACTATACTCACTACTCTTAGTATTATCAATCTAACTCATATTATTAGCCATATTATGCTTAAATGGTCGATAGAACGACAATTACTATACTCACTACTCTTAGTATTATCAATCTAACTCATATTATTAGCCATATTATGCTTTTATGATCGATAGAACGAGAATTACTATACTCACTACTCTTAGTATTATCAATCTAACTCGTATTATTAGCCATATTGTGCTTATATGAGCGATAGAACGACAATTACTATATTTATTACACTCACTATTATCAATCTAACTCATATTATTAACCATATTATGCAGATATGATCGATAGAACGACAATTACTATACTCATTACTCTTATTATTATCAATCTAACTCATGCTATTAGCCATATTATGGTTATATGATCGATATAACGACAATTACTATACTTATTATTCTTATTATTATCAATCTAACTCATATTATTAACCATATTATGCAGATATAATCGATAGAACGACAATTACTATACTTATTACTCTTATTATTATCAATCTAACTCATATTATTAGCCATATTGTGCTTATATGATCGATAGAACGACAATTACTATACATATTACTCTTATTATTATAAATCTATCTCATATTATTAGCCATATTATGCTTATATGATCGATAGATCGACAATTACTATACTCACTACTCTTAGTATTATCAATCTAACTCATATTATTAGCCATATTATGCTTATATGATCGATAGAACGACAATTACTATACTCACTACTCTTAGTATTATCAATCAAACTCATATTATTAGCCATATTATGCTTATATTATCGATAGAACGACAATTACTATACTTATTACTGTTATTATTATCAATCTAAGTCATATTATTAGCCATATTTGGCTTATATGATCGATAGAATGAGAATTACTATACTCACTACTCTTAGTATTATCAATCTAACTCATATCATTAGCCATATTGTGCTTATATGATCGATAGAACGACAATTACTATACTTATTACTCTTATTGTTATACATCTAACTCATATTATTAGCCATATTATGCTTATATGATCGATAGAATGAGAATTACTATACTCACTACTCTTAGTATTATCACTCTAACTCATATTATTAGCCATATTATGCTTATATGATCGAGAGAACAACAATTACTATACTTATTACTCTTACTATTATCAATCTAACTCATATTATTAACCATATTATGCAGATATGATCGATCGAACGACAATTACTATACTTATTACACTTATTATTATCAATCTAACTCATATTATTAGCCATGTTGTGCTTATATGATCGATAGAACGACAATTACTATACTTATTACTCTTATTATTATACATCTAACTCATATTATTAGCCATATTATGCTTATATGATCGATAGAACGACAATTACTATACTCACTACTCTTAGTATTATCAATCTAACTCATATTATTAGCCATATTATGCTTATATTATCGATAGAACGACAATTACTATACTTATTACACTCACTATTATCAATCTAACTCATATTATTAACCATATTATGCAGATATGATCGATAGCACGACATTTGCTATACTTATTATTCTTATTTTTATCAACCCAACTCATATTATTCGCCATATTATGCTTAAATGATCGATAGAACGACAATTACTATACTTATTACTGTTATTATTATGAATCTGACTCATATTATTAGCCATATTATGCTTATATGATTGATAGACCTATAATTACTATACTCATTACTCTTATTATTATCAATCCAACTCATATTATTACCCGTATTATGCTGATATGATCGATAGAACGACATTCACTATACTTATTACACTCACTATTATCAATCTAACTCATATTATTAACCATATTATGCAGATATGATCGATAGAACGACAATTACTATACTTATTACTCTTATTATTTTCATTCTAACTCATATTATTAACCATATTAAGCAGATATGATCGATAGAGCTACAATTACTATACTCATTACTCTTATTGTTATCAATCTAACTCATATTATTAACCATATTATGCAATTATGATCGATAGAACGACAATTACTATACTTATTACACTTATTATTATCAATCTAACTCATATTATTAGCCATATTATGCTTATATGATCGATAGAACGACAATTACTATACTTATTACACTCACTATTATCAATCTAACTCATATTATTAACCATATTATGCAGATATGATCGATAGAACGACAATTACTATACTTATTACTCTTATTATTATCATTCTAACTCATATTATTAATCATATTAAGCAGATATGATCGATAGAACTACAATTACTATACTCATTACTCTTATTATTATCAATCTAACTCATATTATTAGCCATATTATGCTTATATGATCGATAGAACGACCATTACTATACTCACTACTCTTAGTATTATCAATCTAACTCATATTATTAGCCATATTGTGCTTATATGAGCGATAGAACGACAATTACTATATTTATTGCACTCACTATTATCTATCTAACTCATATTATTAACCATATTATGCATATATGATCGAGAGAACAACAATTACTGTACTTATTACTCTTATTATTATCAATCTAACTCATATTATTGGCCGTATTATGCATATATGATCGAGAGAACAAGAATTACTGTACTTATTACTCTTATTATTATCAATCTAACTCATATTATTGGCCGTATTATGCTTATATTATCGATAGAACGACAATTACTATACTTATTACTCTTATTATTATAAATCTAACTCATATTATTAGCCATATTATGCTTATATGATCGATAGAACGACAATTACTATACTCATTACTCTTATTATTATCAATCTAACTCATATTATTAGCCATATTATGCTTATATGATCGACAGAACGACAATTACTATACTCACTACTCTTATTATTATCAATCAAACTCATATTATTAGCCATATTATGCTTATATTATCGATAGAACGACAATTACTATACTTATTACTGTTATTATTATCAATCTAAGTCATATTATTAGCCATATTATGCTTATATGATCGATAGAACGACAATTACTATACTTATTACTCTTATTATTATCAATCTAACTCATATTATTAGCCATATTGTGCTTATATGAGCGATAGAACGACAATTACTATATTTATTACACTCACTATTATCAATCTAACTCATATTATTAACCATATTATGCAGATATGATCGATAGAACGACAATTACTATACTCATTACTCTTATTATTATCAATCTAACTCATGCTATTAGCCATATTATGGTTATATGATCGATATAACGACAATTACTATACTTATTACTCTTATTATTATCAATCTAACTCATATTATTAACCATATTATGCAGATATAATCGATAGAACGACAATTACTATACTTATTACTCTTATTATTATCAATCTAACTCATATTATTAGCCATATTGTGCTTATATGATCGATAGAACGACAATTACTATACATATTACTCTTATTATTATAAATCTATCTCATATTATTAGCCATATTATGCTTATATGATCGATAGATCGACAATTACTATACTCACTACTCTTAGTATTATCAATCTAACTCATATTATTAGCCATATTATGCTTATATGATCGATAGAACGACAATTACTATACTCACTACTCTTAGTATTATCAATCAAACTCATATTATTAGCCATATTATGCTTATATTATCGATAGAACGACAATTACTATACTTATTACTGTTATTATTATCAATCTAAGTCATATTATTAGCCATATTTGGCTTATATGATCGATAGAATGAGAATTACTATACTCACTACTCTTAGTATTATCAATCTAACTCATATCATTAGCCATATTGTGCTTATATGATCGATAGAACGACAATTACTATACTTATTACTCTTATTGTTATACATCTAACTCATATTATTAGCCATATGATGCTTATATGATCGATAGAATGAGAATTACTATACTCACTACTCTTAGTATTATCACTCTAACTCATATTATTAGCCATATTATGCTTATATGATCGAGAGAACAACAATTACTATACTTATTACTCTTATTATTATCAATCTAACTCATATTATTAACCATATTATGCAGATATGATCGATCGAACGACAATTACTATACTTATTACACTTATTATTATCAATCTAACTCATATTATTAGCCATATTATGGTTATATGATCGATATAACGACAATTACTATACTTATTACTCTTATTATTATCAATCTAACTCATATTATTAACCATATTATGCAGATATAATCGATAGAACGACAATTGCTATACTTATTACTCTTATTATTATCAATCTAACTCATATTATTAGCCATGTTGTGCTTATATGATCGATAGAACGACAATTACTATACTTATTACTCTTATTATTATACATCTAACTCATATTATTAGCCATATTATGCTTATATGATCGATAGAACGACAATTACTATACTCACTACTCTTAGTATTATCAATCTAACTCATATTATTAGCCATATTATGCTTATATTATCGATAGAACGACAATTACTATACTTATTACACTCACTATTATCAATCTAACTCATATTATTAACCATATTATGCAGATATGATCGATAGCACGACATTTGCTATACTTATTACACTCACTATTATCAATCTAACTCATATTATTAACCATATTATGCAGATATGATCGATAGAACGACAATTACTATACTTATTACTCTTATTATTTTCATTCTAACTCATATTATTAACCATATTAAGCAGATATGATCGATAGAGCTACAATTACTATACTCATTACTCTTATTGTTATCAATCTAACTCATATTATTAGCCATATTATGCTTATATGATCGATAGAACGACAATTACTATACTTATTACACTCACTATTATCAATCTAACTCATATTATTAACCATATTATGCAGATATGATCGATAGAACGACAATTACTATACTTATTACTCTTATTATTTTCATTCTAACTCATATTATTAACCATATTAAGCAGATATGATCGATAGAGCTACAATTACTATACTCATTACTCTTATTGTTATCAATCTAACTCATATTATTAGCCATATTATGCTTATATGATCGATAGAACGACAATTACTATACTTATTACTGTTATTATTATCAATCTAAGTCATATTATTAGCCATATTTGGCTTATATGATCGATAGAATGAGAATTACTATACTCACTACTCTTAGTATTATCAATCTAACTCATATCATTAGCCATATTGTGCTTATATGATCGATAGAACGACAATTACTATACTTATTACTCTTATTGTTATACATCTAACTCATATTATTAGCCATATTATGCTTATATGATCGATAGAATGAGAATTACTATACTCACTACTCTTAGTATTATCACTCTAACTCATATTATTAGCCATATTATGCTTATATGATCGAGAGAACAACAATTACTATACTTATTACTCTTACTATTATCAATCTAACTCATATTATTAACCATATTATGCAGATATGATCGATCGAACGACAATTACTATACTTATTACACTTATTATTATCAATCTAACTCATATTATTAGCCATGTTGTGCTTATATGATCGATAGAACGACAATTACTATACTTATTACTCTTATTATTATACATCTAACTCATATTATTAGCCATATTATGCTTATATGATCGATAGAACGACAATTACTATACTCACTACTCTTAGTATTATCAATCTAACTCATATTATTAGCCATATTATGCTTATATTATCGATAGAACGACAATTACTATACTTATTACACTCACTATTATCAATCTAACTCATATTATTAACCATATTATGCAGATATGATCGATAGCACGACATTTGCTATACTTATTATTCTTATTTTTATCAACCCAACTCATATTATTCGCCATATTATGCTTAAATGATCGATAGAACGACAATTACTATACTTATTACTGTTATTATTATGAATCTGACTCATATTATTAGCCATATTATGCTTATATGATTGATAGACCTATAATTACTATACTCATTACTCTTATTATTATCAATCCAACTCATATTATTACCCGTATTATGCTGATATGATCGATAGAACGACATTCACTATACTTATTACACTCACTATTATCAATCTAACTCATATTATTAACCATATTATGCAGATATGATCGATAGAACGACAATTACTATACTTATTACTCTTATTATTTTCATTCTAACTCATATTATTAACCATATTAAGCAGATATGATCGATAGAGCTACAATTACTATACTCATTACTCTTATTGTTATCAATCTAACTCATATTATTAACCATATTATGCAATTATGATCGATAGAACGACAATTACTATACTTATTACACTTATTATTATCAATCTAACTCATATTATTAGCCATATTATGCTTATATGATCGATAGAACGACAATTACTATACTTATTACACTCACTATTATCAATCTAACTCATATTATTAACCATATTATGCAGATATGATCGATAGAACGACAATTACTATACTTATTACTCTTATTATTATCATTCTAACTCATATTATTAATCATATTAAGCAGATATGATCGATAGAACTACAATTACTATACTCATTACTCTTATTATTATCAATCTAACTCATATTATTAGCCATATTATGCTTATATGATCGATAGAACGACCATTACTATACTCACTACTCTTAGTATTATCAATCTAACTCATATTATTAGCCATATTGTGCTTATATGAGCGATAGAACGACAATTACTATATTTATTGCACTCACTATTATCTATCTAACTCATATTATTAACCATATTATGCATATATGATCGAGAGAACAACAATTACTGTACTTATTACTCTTATTATTATCAATCTAACTCATATTATTGGCCGTATTATGCATATATGATCGAGAGAACAAGAATTACTGTACTTATTACTCTTATTATTATCAATCTAACTCATATTATTGGCCGTATTATGCTTATATTATCGATAGAACGACAATTACTATACTTATTACTCTTATTATTATAAATCTAACTCATATTATTAGCCATATTATGCTTATATGATCGATAGAACGACAATTACTATACTCATTACTCTTATTATTATCAATCTAACTCATATTATTAGCCATATTATGCTTATATGATCGACAGAACGACAATTACTATACTCACTACTCTTATTATTATCAATCAAACTCATATTATTAGCCATATTATGCTTATATTATCGATAGAACGACAATTACTATACTTATTACTGTTATTATTATCAATCTAAGTCATATTATTAGCCATATTATGCTTATATGATCGATAGAACGACAATTACTATACTTATTACTCTTATTATTATCAATCTAACTCATATTATTAGCCATATTGTGCTTATATGAGCGATAGAACGACAATTACTATATTTATTACACTCACTATTATCAATCTAACTCATATTATTAACCATATTATGCAGATATGATCGATAGAACGACAATTACTATACTCATTACTCTTATTATTATCAATCTAACTCATGCTATTAGCCATATTATGGTTATATGATCGATATAACGACAATTACTATACTTATTACTCTTATTATTATCAATCTAACTCATATTATTAACCATATTATGCAGATATAATCGATAGAACGACAATTACTATACTTATTACTCTTATTATTATCAATCTAACTCATATTATTAGCCATATTGTGCTTATATGATCGATAGAACGACAATTACTATACATATTACTCTTATTATTATAAATCTATCTCATATTATTAGCCATATTATGCTTATATGATCGATAGATCGACAATTACTATACTCACTACTCTTAGTATTATCAATCTAACTCATATTATTAGCCATATTATGCTTATATGATCGATAGAACGACAATTACTATACTCACTACTCTTAGTATTATCAATCAAACTCATATTATTAGCCATATTATGCTTATATTATCGATAGAACGACAATTACTATACTTATTACTGTTATTATTATCAATCTAAGTCATATTATTAGCCATATTTGGCTTATATGATCGATAGAATGAGAATTACTATACTCACTACTCTTAGTATTATCAATCTAACTCATATCATTAGCCATATTGTGCTTATATGATCGATAGAACGACAATTACTATACTTATTACTCTTATTGTTATACATCTAACTCATATTATTAGCCATATGATGCTTATATGATCGATAGAATGAGAATTACTATACTCACTACTCTTAGTATTATCACTCTAACTCATATTATTAGCCATATTATGCTTATATGATCGAGAGAACAACAATTACTATACTTATTACTCTTATTATTATCAATCTAACTCATATTATTAACCATATTATGCAGATATGATCGATCGAACGACAATTACTATACTTATTACACTTATTATTATCAATCTAACTCATATTATTAGCCATATTATGGTTATATGATCGATATAACGACAATTACTATACTTATTACTCTTATTATTATCAATCTAACTCATATTATTAACCATATTATGCAGATATAATCGATAGAACGACAATTGCTATACTTATTACTCTTATTATTATCAATCTAACTCATATTATTAGCCATGTTGTGCTTATATGATCGATAGAACGACAATTACTATACTTATTACTCTTATTATTATACATCTAACTCATATTATTAGCCATATTATGCTTATATGATCGATAGAACGACAATTACTATACTCACTACTCTTAGTATTATCAATCTAACTCATATTATTAGCCATATTATGCTTATATTATCGATAGAACGACAATTACTATACTTATTACACTCACTATTATCAATCTAACTCATATTATTAACCATATTATGCAGATATGATCGATAGCACGACATTTGCTATACTTATTACACTCACTATTATCAATCTAACTCATATTATTAACCATATTATGCAGATATGATCGATAGAACGACAATTACTATACTTATTACTCTTATTATTTTCATTCTAACTCATATTATTAACCATATTAAGCAGATATGATCGATAGAGCTACAATTACTATACTCATTACTCTTATTGTTATCAATCTAACTCATATTATTAGCCATATTATGCTTATATGATCGATAGAACGACAATTACTATACTTATTACACTCACTATTATCAATCTAACTCATATTATTAACCATATTATGCAGATATGATCGATAGAACGACAATTACTATACTTATTACTCTTATTATTTTCATTCTAACTCATATTATTAACCATATTAAGCAGATATGATCGATAGAGCTACAATTACTATACTCATTACTCTTATTGTTATCAATCTAACTCATATTATTAGCCATATTATGCTTATATGATCGATAGAACGACAATTACTATACGTATTACACTTATTATTATCAATCTAACTCATATTATTAGCCATATTATGCTTATATGATCGATAGAACGACAATTACTATACTTATTACTCTTATTATTATCAATCTAACTCATATTATTAGCCATATTATGCAATTATGATCGATAGAACGACAATTACTATACTTACTACACTTATTATTATCAATCTAACTCATATTATTAGCCATATTATGCTTATATGATCGATAGAACGACAATTACTATACTTATTACACTCACTATTATCAATCTAACTCATATTATTAACCATATTATGCAGATATGATCGATAGAACGACAATTACTATACTTATTACTCTTATTATTATCATTCTAACTCATATTATTAATCATATTAAGCAGATATGATCGATAGAACTACAATTACTATACTTATTACTGTTATTATTATCAATCTAACTCATATTATTAGCCATATTATGCTTATATGATCGATAGAACGACAATTACTATACTTATCACTCTTATTATTATCAATCTAACTCATATTATTAGCCATATTGTGCTTATATGAGCGACAGAACGACAATTACTATATTTATTGCACTCACTATTATCTATCTAACTCATGCTATTAGCCATATTATGGTTATATGATCGATATAACGACAATTACTATACTTATTACTCTTATCATTATCAATCTAACTCATATTATTAACCATATTATGCAGATATAATCGATAGAACGACAATTACTATACTTATTACTCTTATCATTATCAATCTAACTCATATTATTAGCCATATTGTGCTTATATGATCGATAGAACGACAATTACTATACTTATTACTCTTATTATTATCAATCTAACTCATATTATTGGCCATATTATGTGGATATGATCGATAGGACGACAATTACTATACTTATTACTCTTATTATTATCAATCTAACTCATATTATTGGCCATATTATGTGGATATGATCGATTGAACGACAATTACTATACTTATTACTCTTATTATTATCATTCTAACTCATATTATTAGCCATATTATGCTTATATGATCGATAGAACGACAATTACTATACTTATTACTCTTATTATTATCAATCTAACTCATATTATTAGCCATATTGTGCTTATATGAGCGATAGAACGACAATTACTATATTTATTACACTCACAATTATCAATCTAACTCATATTATTAACCATATTATGCAGATATGATCGATAGACCGACAATTACTATACTTATTACACTTATTATTATCAATCTAACTCATATTATTAGCCATATTCTGCTTATATGATCGATAGAACGACTATTATTATACTTATTACTCTTATTATTATCAATCTAACTCATATTATTAGCCATATTGTGCTTATATGAGCGATAGAACGACAATTACTATATTTATTGCACTCACTATTATCAATCTAACTCACATTACTAGCCATATTATGCTAATATGATCGATAGTACGACAATTACTATACTCATTACGCTTAGTATTATCAATCTAACTCATATTATTAGCCATATTGTGCTTATATGATCGATAGAACGACAAATACTATACTTACTACTCTTATTATCATCAATCCAACTCATATTATTAGCCATATTATGCTTATATTATCGATAGAACGACAATTACTATACTTATTACTCTTATTATTATCAAGCTAACTCATATTATTAACCATATTATGCAGATATGATCGATTGAACGACAATTACTATACTTATTACTCTTATTATTATCAATCTAACTCATATTATTAGCCATATTATGCTTATATTATCGAAAGAACGACAATTACTATACTTGTTACTCTTATTATTATCAATCTAGCTCATATTATTGGCCTTATTATGTGGATATGATCGATAGGACGACAATTACTATACTCATTACTCTTATTATTATCAAGCTAACTCATATTATTAACCATATTATGCAGATATGATCGATTGAACGACAATTACTATACTTGTTACGCTTATTATTATCAATCTAACTCATATTATTAGCCATATTATGCTTATATTATTGATAGAAGGACAATTACTATAGTTGTTACTCTTATTATTATCAATCTAACTCATATTATTAGCCATATTGTGCTTATATGAGCGATAGAACGACAATTACTATATTTATTGCACTCACTATTATCAATCTAACTCACATTATTAGCCATATTATGCTTATATGATCGATAGTACGACAATTACTATACTCATTACTCTTATTATTATCAATCTAACTCATATTATTAACCATATTATGCAGATATGATCGATCGAACGACAATTACTATACCTTTTACACTTATTATTATCAATCTAACTCATAGTATTAGCCATATTATGCTTATATGATCGATAGTACGACAATTACTATACTCATTGCTCTTATTATTATCAATCTAACTCATATTATTAACCATATTATGCAATTACGATCGATAGAACGACAATTACTATACATATTACACTTATTATTATCAATCTAACTCATATTATTAGCCATATTATGCTTGTATGATCGATAGAACGACAATTACTATACTTACTACTCTTATTATTATCAATCTAACTCATATTATTAGCCATATTGTGATTACATGAGCGATAGAACGACAATTACTATATTTATTACACTCACTGTTATCAATCTAACTCATATTATTAACCATATTATGCAGATATGATCGATAGAACGACAATTACTATACTCATTACTCTTATTATTATCAATCTAACTCATATTATTCGCCATATTATGGTTAAATGATCGATAGAACGACAATTACTATACTTATTACTCTTATTATTATCATTCTAACTCATATTATTAGCCATATTATGCTTATATGATCGATAGAACGACAATTACTATACTTATTACTCTTATTATTATCATTCTAACTCATATTATTAGCCATATTATGCTTATATGATCGATAGAACGACAATTACTATACTTATTACTCTTATTATTATCAATCTAACTCATATTATTAGCCATATTGTGCTTATATGAGCGATAGAACGACAATTACTATATTTATTACACTCACAATTATCAATCTAACTCATATTATTAACCATATTATGCAGATATGATCGATAGACCGACAATTACTATACTTATTACACTTATTATTATCAATCTAACTCATATTATTAGCCATATTCTGCTTATATGATCGATAGAACGACTATTATTATACTTATTACTCTTATTATTATCAATCTAACTCATATTATTAGCCATATTGTGCTTATATGAGCGATAGAACGACAATTACTATATTTATTGCACTCACTATTATCAATCTAACTCACATTACTAGCCATATTATGCTAATATGATCGATAGTACGACAATTACTATACTCATTACTCTTAGTATTATCAATCTAACTCATATTATTAGCCATATTGTGCTTATATGATCGATAGAACGACAAATACTATACTTACTACTCTTATTATTATCAATCTAACTCATATTATTAGCCATATTATGCTTATATGATCGATAGAACGACAATTACTATACTCACTACTCTTAGTATTATCAATCTAACTCATATTATTAGCCATATTATGCTTAAATGGTCGATAGAACGACAATTACTATACTCACTACTCTTAGTATTATCAATCTAACTCATATTATTAGCCATATTATGCTTTTATGATCGATAGAACGAGAATTACTATACTCACTACTCTTAGTATTATCAATCTAACTCGTATTATTAGCCATATTGTGCTTATATGAGCGATAGAACGACAATTACTATATTTATTACACTCACTATTATCAATCTAACTCATATAATTAATCATATTATGCAGATATGATCGATAGACCGACAATTACTATACTTATTACACTTATTATTATCAATCTAACTCATATTATTAGCCATATTGTGCTTATATGAGCGATAGAACGACAATTACTATATTTATTGCACTCACTATTATCAATCTAACTCACATTATTAGCCATATTATGCTTATATGATCGATAGTACGACAATTACTATACTCATTACTCTTATTATTATCAATCTAACTCATATTATTAACCATATTATGCAGATATGATCGATCGAACGACAATTACTATACCTTTTACACTTATTATTATCAATCTAACTCATAGTATTAGCCATATTATGCTTATATGATCGATAGTACGACAATTACTATACTCATTGCTCTTATTATTATCAATCTAACTCATATTATTAACCATATTATGCAATTACGATCGATAGAACGACAATTACTATACATATTACACTTATTATTATCAATCTAACTCATATTATTAGCCATATTATGCTTGTATGATCGATAGAACGACAATTACTATACTTATTACTCTTATTATTATCATTCTAACTCATATTATTAGCCATATTATGCTTATATGATCGATAGAACGACAATTACTATACTTATTACTCTTATTATTATCATTCTAACTCATATTATTAGCCATATTATGCTTATATGATCGATAGAACGACAATTACTATACTTATTACTCTTATTATTATCAATCTAACTCATATTATTAGCCATATTGTGCTTATATGAGCGATAGAACGACAATTACTATATTTATTACACTCACAATTATCAATCTAACTCATATTATTAACCATATTATGCAGATATGATCGATAGACCGACAATTACTATACTTATTACACTTATTATTATCAATCTAACTCATATTATTAGCCATATTCTGCTTATATGATCGATAGAACGACTATTATTATACTTATTACTCTTATTATTATCAATCTAACTCATATTATTAGCCATATTGTGCTTATATGAGCGATAGAACGACAATTACTATATTTATTGCACTCACTATTATCAATCTAACTCACATTACTAGCCATATTATGCTAATATGATCGATAGTACGACAATTACTATACTCATTACGCTTAGTATTATCAATCTAACTCATATTATTAGCCATATTGTGCTTATATGATCGATAGAACGACAAATACTATACTTACTACTCTTATTATCATCAATCCAACTCATATTATTAGCCATATTATGCTTATATTATCGATAGAACGACAATTACTATACTTATTACTCTTATTATTATCAAGCTAACTCATATTATTAACCATATTATGCAGATATGATCGATTGAACGACAATTACTATACTTATTACTCTTATTATTATCAATCTAACTCATATTATTAGCCATATTATGCTTATATTATCGAAAGAACGACAATTACTATACTTGTTACTCTTATTATTATCAATCTAGCTCATATTATTGGCCTTATTATGTGGATATGATCGATAGGACGACAATTACTATACTCATTACTCTTATTATTATCAAGCTAACTCATATTATTAACCATATTATGCAGATATGATCGATTGAACGACAATTACTATACTTGTTACGCTTATTATTATCAATCTAACTCATATTATTAGCCATATTATGCTTATATTATTGATAGAAGGACAATTACTATAGTTGTTACTCTTATTATTATCAATCTAACTCATATTATTAGCCATATTATGCTTATATGATCGATAGAAAGACAATTACTATACTTGTTACTCTTATTATTTTCAATCTAACTCATATTATTGGCCATATTATGTGGATATGATCGATAGGACGACAATTACTATACTTATTACTCTTATTATTATCAATTTATCTCATATTATTAGCCATATTATGCTTATATTATTGATAGAAGGACAATTACTATAGTTGTTACTCTTATTATTATCAATCTAACTCATATTATTAGCCATATTATGCTTATATGATCGATGGAAAGACAATTACTATACTTGTTACTCTTATTATTTTCAATCTAACTCATATTATTGGCCATATTATGTGGATATGATCGATAGGACGACAATTACTATACTTATTACTCTTATTATTATCAATCTATCTCATATTATTAGCCATATTATGCTTATATTATTGATAGAAGGACAATTACTATAGTTGTTACTCTTATTATTATCAATCTAACTCATATTATTAGCCATATTATGCTTATATGATCGATGGAAAGACAATTACTATACTTGTTACTCTTATTATTATCAATCTAACTCATATTATTGGCCATATTATGTGGATATGATCGATAGGACGACAATTACTATACTTATTACTCTTATTATTATCAATATAACTCATATTATTGGCCATATTATGCTTATATTATCGATAGAACGACAATTACTATACTTATTACTCTTACTATTATCAATCTAACTCATATTATTAGCCATATTATGCTTATATTATCGATGGAACGACAATTACTATACTTGTTACTCTTATTATTATCAATCTAACTCATATTATTAGCCATATTATGCTTATATGATCGATAGAACGACAATTACTATACTTATTACTCTTATTATTATCAATCTAACTCATATTATTGGCCATATTATGTGGATATGATCGATAGGACGACAATTACTATACTTATTACTCTTATTATTATCAATCTAACTCATATTATTGGCCATATTATGTGGATATGATCGATTGAACGACAATTACTATACTTATTACTCTTATTATTATCATTCTAACTCATATTATTAGCCATATTATGCTTATATGATCGATAGAACGACAATTACTATACTTATTACTCTTATTATTATCAATCTAACTCATATTATTGGCCATATTATGTGGATATGATCGATAGGACGACAATTACTATACTTATTACTCTTATTATTATCAATCTAACTCATATTATTGGCCATATTATGTGGATATGATCGATTGAACGACAATTACTATACTTATTACTCTTACTATTATCAATCGAACACATATTATTAGCCATATTATGCTTATATGATCGATAGAACGACAATTACTATACTTGTTACGCTTATTATTATCAATCTAACTCATATTATTAGCCATATTATGCTTATATTATCGATAGAAGGACAATTACTATAGTTGTTACTCTTATTATTATCAATCTAACTCATATTATTAGCCATATTATGCTTATATGATCGATAGAAAGACAATTACTATACTTGTTACTCTTATTATTATCAATCAAACTCATATTATTGGCCATATTATGTGGATATGATCGATAGGACGACAATTACTATACTTATTACTCTTATTATTATCAATCTAACTCATATTATTGGCCATATTATGTGGATATGATCGATAGGACGACAATTACTATACTTATTACTCTTATTATTATCAATCTAACTCATATTATTGGCCATATTATGTGGATATGATCGATTGAACGACAATTACTATACTTATTACTCTTATTGTTATCAATCTAACTCATATTATTGGCCATATTATGTGGATATGATCGATAGGACGACAATTACTATACTCATTACTCTTATTATTATCAATCTAACTCATATTATTAGCCATATTATGCTTATATTATCGATAGAACGACAATTGCTATACTTGTTACTCTTACTGTTATCAATCTAACTCATATTATTAGCCACATTATGCTTATATGATCGATTGAACGACAATTACTATACATATTGCTCTTACTATTATCAATCTAACTCATATTATTAGCCATATTATGCTTATATGATCGATAGTACGACAATTACTATACTTATTACTCTTATTATTATCAATCTAACTCATATTATTTCCATATCATGCAGATATGATCGATAGAACGCCAATTACTATACTCATTACTCTTATTATTATCAAACTAACTCATATTATTAGCCATATTATGCTTATGTGATCGATAGAACGACAATTACTATACTTATTACTCTTAAAATATAACGAAAAAAAAAACATAACTCGTACAGATACCTGAAACTTGATCTCGCTATCATAAAATTCGAGATTATTATCCGATCATCATAAACCTTGTTATCGTACTCGAAATCATCATAAAAATCGTTATCATACTCGAAAGTATCATGAAAATTGAAACAGTTTTCGAAATCATCGTAGAAATGGAAAAAATTCTACGAAAAAGGAAAGGCTACAGGAAAAACAGGGGAAAAAATTGAAAAAAATAAAAAATAAAAAAGAAATAAAAAAAATTAATTAAAAAACAAAAATAAAAAAAACCATCAGAAAAGTCGTTATCATACTCCAAAGCATCATCAACATCGTTATCATACTGGAAACTATCCCAAAGATGAGGAAGGAAAGAAAAAAAATAAAAAAAAATCTAAAAAAATTCCACCGCAAATACGCCTGAAGGAAGATTCTGCGTCGAATGCGCCCATCGAAAAAGTAGATGAAAAAGCGAAAAAAATCTCAAAAAATCCCACCGAAAATACGCTCAACACAAAAATCGACACCGAATGCACCCTTCAAGAAAGTAGAAAAAAAAAATGTATTTGCCGGATATGAATGCACCCTTAGAATGCCTAAAAATAGTAATTGTGATTAAATCTGCACGTCTACTATTCCACGCGCTCGTATTCCACTAGGTTATGTTTTTTTTTTAGAGGCACCTACTATTGCCACGCCTACTATTCCACGCACACCTATTGCACTAGATTGTTATAAAGAAAATTCAAAAAAAGAACAAAAAAGAATATAAATGGTACTAAAAAAAAAACAAACCAGTACCGACCTCAAAAATGCGGAGCAGAAAACACAGAAAGTAAAGAAAAGAAATTAAATAAAATTGAATACAAAATCGCAAAATATCCCACTGGAAATACGCTTCACAGAAAGCATGCTTCGATATTACTGAAGGCCATTGATACGGGTCAAAATGATGCAGGAAAAAAATTGGGACCCACTGTGAACGCACCTTCTATATGGGTCAAAATGACCCAAGTAGCAAAAAATACTTTCGCCTACTGTGAAGACACCTTCAGGGTGGGTCAAAAAGACCCAATTTAATAAAAATGCATTCGCCTAATAGAAAATCACCTTAAATATCGGTCAAAATTACCCAATTTAATCAAAATTCCTAGGCCTAAGATGAAATTACCTTAAATGTGGGTCAAAATGACCCAGGTATCGAAAAACATCATCGTCCACTATGAAAACACCTTTAAGGTGGATCAAAATAACCCGGGTATCGAAAAACACCTTAGTCTACTATGAAAACACCTTTAGGGTGGGTCAAAATGACCCAGCTACCAAAAAACATCTTTGCCTACTATGAAAACACCTTTAGGGTGGGTCAGAATGACCCGGGTATCGAAAAACACCTTAGTCTACTATGAAAACACCTTTAGGGTGGGTCAGAATGACCCAGGTATCGAAAAACACCTTAGTCTACTATGAAAACACCTTTAGGGTGGGTCAGAATGACCCAAGTACCAAAAAACATCGTCGCCTACTATGAAGACACCTTTAGGGTGGGTCAGAATGGTCCAGGTATTGAAAAACATCTTCGCCTACTATGAAAACACATTTATCCTGGGTCAAAATGACCCAATTTAATAAGAATTAATTCGCCTAATAGGAAATCACCTTCAATCTGGGTCAAAAAGACCCAATTTAATAAGATGTAATTCGCCTAATAGGAAATCACCTTAAACATGGGTCAAAAAGACCCAATTTAATCAAAATTAATTCGCCTAATAGGAAGTCACCTTAAATATCGGTCAAAATGACCCAATTTAATCAAAATTCCTAGGGCTAAGATGAAATCACCTTAAATGTGGGTCAAAATGACCCAATTTAATAAAAATACGTAGGCCTAAGATGAAATCGCCTTAAATGTGGGTCAAAATGACCCTATTTAATAAGATACAGTCGCCTACTATGGAAAGAACACAAGGATGGATGAAAATGACCGAATTTAATAAAATGCAGTCGCCTACTATGAAATAACACTTAGGAACGGGTGAAAAAGACCCGATTAAATGAAAAATAATTAGGCCTCTTATGAAAAGACATTAATCCCGATTTTTAGCACTGTGAACAAAATTGTAAGTATGTCCACAGTGGCGCAGGGTCCTCTTCATGGTCCGCGATCTGGGGAAACACCACTGTGAATGGGTCGAGTGGCTGCGTGAACGGGTCTCGAGTCGCTCTCCATGGTCCGCGCTTACATCGTATATACGAGAGCGCGAGCTGATTTCAGTCAATTTAGCGCCGGTCTCTGGCCGGCGCGTGGCTCCCAGCTTTGCTGGGGTTGGGGTGGGTTCCTGGGGTTCCTCCTGGGTTGGGTTCGGGGTCCTCCCCCCCCCTAAAGGGGGAGTCCGCACCTATGCAAATAGGTTGCTTCTTCTCTCCTATCGTATACGCGGGGTGGATGGTGGCGCATGGTGACCATCCCCCCTTCCCAACTCTACCTATACCTTATTCCATATAGTGTAATTTTTTTTTTAGCTACACGCTCGCATTCGGGGGTTGGCTCTGCCCGACCTTGCACCCCGTTGCAGGCAGCAGGGGTAGGTGAAGGAATTACCATTGCACCCCCTGGCAGTAGCGTACTTGTTATTCGCGACTACTTGCCCCTGTCCCGGGGCTCCTTAAAAATTCGTCACCGCTGTGAGGGCACCCGATGGGTATCCCGGCGTCCCTCTTTCTGCCCACGGGAACATTGTAGCATGTTCGCGAGGACAGTCAGGGGTACGGTGGGATCTCGGCTGGGTAGCCGCGGTCGATCGGATCTACCTTGTCTTCCGTCCGTAGGGAGGGTGGCGCATGGTGACCCTCCCCTCACACTTCCTTTGAATTGTTTATTTTCAGGTTCCCATTTTTTACCTAGTTCCTCGATTCGGCTGGAATTCATCCGCGACGCGTATTTTCTGTGGGATTTTTTTTGTTCCTATTTTCGCGAAGGGTGCATTCGGGTGGAATTCTTTCGTAACGCGCATTTCCGCTGTGATTTTTTTAGATATTTTTTTTTCGTATTGCGATTTTTCGGAACATGTTTTAATTTTTTTTCCTATTTTAGCGTACGGTGCATTCGGCTCGAATCCTTTCGTAACGCGTATTTCCGGTGGGATTTTTGTAGATATTTTTTTTTCGTATTGCGATTTTTCGGAACATGTTTTAATTTTTTTTCCTATTTTAGCGTACCGTGCATTCGGCTCGAATCTTTTCGTAACGCGTATTTCCGGTGGGATTTTTTTACATCTTTTTTTTTCGTATTGGAATTTTTCGGAAATTCTTAAATTTTTTTTCCTCTTTTTTCGAACGGTGCATTCGGCTCGAATCCTTTCTTAACGCGTATTTCCGCTGGGATTTTTGGTAGGTACTTTTTTTTTGTATGGCAATTTTTGGGAAATTTTTTTATTTTTTTTCCTATTTTAGCGTACGGTGCATTTGGCTGGAATCCTTTCGTAACGCGCATTTCCGGTAGAATTTTTTTAGGAATTTTTTTTTTTTTTGGAAATGTTTTTGAAATTTTTTTTTTTTTTTCGCCTATTTTTTCGAACGGTGCAATCGGTTCGAATCCTTTCGCAACGCGTATTTCCGCTGGCATTTTTTGATTTTTTTTTGGAATTGCTTGGGAATTTTTTAATTTTTTTCCTACTTTTTCGAGCGGTGCATTCGGGTGGAATTCTTTAATAACGCGTATATCCGCTGGGGTTTTTTCACATTTCTTTTTTTTCCGATTGTTTTTCTTCGCTCGCACAGGGGTAGGTGGGCCAGGGATCCGCGTCGACTACCCATCCGTGGCGTTGGATCCTCTCTCTTCCCTCCCGAAAATCGGGCATCGTTTCGCGACTGGCGGCGGGGGTGTGCAGTCCGACATTCGTGTCGGCAAAGCGTTCGTCATCCCGGCTGCCCACTGCGGAACGTAATCCCGGTTGCGGGACGGTCGAGAGGACGGTGCAGCGCGGCGGGTGGGTCGACGGCCTGGATGGCTGGACCACTCCTTCTTAACGCGGGGGTTGGGGGGAAATTCCTTCTTTTCGTCTCGCGCGCACAGGGGGAGGGGGTGGATTCGACGACCCAGGTCGGCTACCCATTCGCGGCATTGGATCCCCTCTCTTCCCTCCCGTAAATCGGGCATCGTTTCGCGACTGGCGGCGGGGGTGTGCAGTCCGACATTCGTGTCGGCAAAGCGTTCGTCATCCCGGCTGCCCACTGCGGAACGTAATCCCGGTTGCGGGACGGTCGAGAGGACGGTGCGGCGCGGCGGGTGGGTCGGCGGCCTGGATCGCTGGGCCACTCCTTCTTAACAGGGGGGGGCGGGGGGAAATTCCTTCTTTTTGTCTCGCGCGCGCAGGGGGGGGGGGGGTGGATTCGACGACCCAGATCGGCTACCCATTGGCGGCGTTGGATCCCCTCTCTTCCCTCCCGAAAATCGGGCATCGTTTCGCGACTGGCGGCGGGGGTGTGCAGTCCGACATTCTTGTCGGCAAAGCGTTCGTCATCCCGGCTGCCCACTGCGGAACGTAATCCCGGTTGTGGGACGGTCGAGAGGACGGTGCAGCGCGGCGGTGGGTCCGGCGGCGTGGATCGCCGAGCCACTGCTCCTGAACGCGGGGGGGGTGGGGCTAAATTCCTTCTCTTTCTCTCGCGCGCGCAGGGGGGGTGGATTCGACGACCCAGGTCGGCTACCCATTCGCGGCGTTGGATCCCCTCTCTTCCCTCCCGTAAATCGGGCATCGTTTCGCGACTGGCGGCGGGGGTGTGCAGTCCGACATTCGTGTCGGCAAGCGTTCGTCATCCCGGCTGCCCACTGCGGAACGTAATCCCGGTTGCGGGACGGTCGAGAGGACGGTGCGGCGCGGCGAGTGAGCTCGGCGGTCTGGATCGCCGGGCCACTCCTTCTGAACGCGGGTGGTTGGGGGGAAATTCCTTCTCTTTGTCTCGCGCGCGCAGGGGGGGGGGGGGGGGGGTGGATTCGACGACCCAGGCACCGCTTGATCCGCGCTTCAAAAATCCGGGGAATAAAAATTTTTTTTTCTTTTCCTTCGGGCACGCAGGGGGTGGTGGATTCGTCGACCCAGGTCGGCTACCCATTCGCGGCGTTGGATCCCCTCTCTTCCCTCCCGAAAATCGGGCATCGTTTCGCGACTGGCGGCGGGGGTGTGCAGTCCGACATTCGTGTCGGCAAAGCGTTCGTCATCCCGGCTGCCCACTGCGGAACGTAATCCCGGTTGCGGGACGGTCGAGAGGAACGGTGCGGCGCGGCGAGTGAGTCGGCGGTCTGGATCGCCGGGCCACTCCTTCTGAACGCGGGTGGTTGGGGGGAAATTCCTTCTCTTTGTCTCGCGCGCGCAGCGGGGGGGGGGGGGGGTGGATTCGACGACCCAGGCACCGCTTGATCCGCGCTTCAAAAATCCGGGAATAAAAATTTTTTTTTCTTTTCCTTCGGGCACGCAGGGGGTGGTGGATTCGTCGACCCCAGGTCGGCTACCCATTCGCGGCGTTGGATCCCCTCTCTTCCCTCCCGAAAATCGGGCATCGTTTCGCGACTGGCGGCGGGGGGTGTGCAGTCCGACATTCGTGCCGGCAAAGCGTTCGTCATCCCGGCTGCCCACTGCGGAACGTAATCCGGTTGCGGGACGGTCGAGAGGACGGTGCGGCGCGGCGGGTGGGTCGGCGGCGTGGATCGCCGGGCCACTCTCTCTGAACGTGGTAGGAGGGAAATTCCTTCTCTTTCTCTCGCGCGCGCAGGGGGGGGGGGGTTCGACAACCTAACCTAACCGCTCGATTCGCGCTTCAAAAATCCGGGAATAAAATTTATTTCTTTTCCTTCGCGCGCGCAGCGGGGGGGGGGGTGGATTCGGCGACCCAGATCGGCTACCCATTCGCGGCGTTCCATCCCCTCTCTTCTCTCCCGAAAATCGGGCATCGTTTCGCGACTGGCGGCGGGGTGTGCAGTCCGACATTCGTGTCGGCAAAGCGTTCGTCATCCCGGCTGCCCACTGCGGAACGTAATCCCGGTTGCGGGACGGTCGAGAGGACGGTGCGGCGCGGCGGGTGGGTCGGCGGCGTGGATCGCTGGGCCACTCCTTCTTAACAGGGGGTGGGGCGGGGGGAAATTCCTTCTTTTTGTCTCGCGCGCGCAGGGGGGGGGGGGGTGGATTCGACGACCCAGATCGGCTACCCATTGGCGGCGTTGGATCCCCTCTCTTCCCTCCCGAAAATCGGGCATCGTTTCGCGACTGGCGGCGGGGGTGTGCAGTCCGACATTCGTGTCGGCAAAGCGTTCGTCATCCCGGCTGCCCACCTGCGGAACGTAATCCCGGTTGCGGGACGGTCGAGAGGACGGTACAGCGCGGCGGGTGGGTCGCAGGTCTGGATCGCTGGGCCACTGCTCCTGAACGCGGGGGGGTGGGGCTAAATTCCTTCTCTTCGTCTCGCGCGCGCGGGGGGGGGGGGGGGGGATTCGACGACCCGGGCCACCGCTTGATCCGCGCTTCAAAAATCCGGGAATAAATTTTTTTTCTTTTCCTTCGCGCGTGCAGGGGGGGTGGATTCGACGACCCAGGTCGGCTACCCATTCGCGGCGTTGGATCCCCTCTCTTCCCTCCCGAAAATCGGGCATCGTTTCGCGACTGGCGGCGGGGGTGTGCAGTCCGACATTCGTGTCGGCAAAGCGTTCTCGTCATCCCGGCTGCCCACTGCGGAACGTAATCCCGGTTGCGGGACGGTCGAGAGGACGGTGCGGCGCGGCGGGTGGGTCGCAGGTCTGGATCGCCGGGCCACTCCTTCTTAACACGGGGGGCGGGGGAAAATTCCTTCTTTTTCTCTCGCGCGCGCAGGGGGGGGGTGGATTCGACGACACAAGCAAACGCTTGATCCGCGCTTCAAAAATCCGGGAATAAAATTTTTTTTTCTATTCCTTTCCGCGTGCAGGGGGGGTGGATTCGACGACCCAGGTCGGCTACCTATTCGCGGCGTTCCATCCCCTCTCTTCCCTCCCGAAAATCGGGCATCGTTTCGCGACTGGCGGCGGGGGTGTGCAGTCCGACATTCGTGCCGGCAAAGCGTTCGTCATCCCGGCTGCCCACTGCGGAACGTAATCCGGTTGCGGGACGGTCGAGAGGACGGTGCGGCGCGGCGGGTGGGTCGGCGGCGTGGATCGCCGGGCCACTCTCTCTGAACGTGGTAGGGGGGAAATTCCTTCTCTTTCTCTCGCGCGCGCAGGGGGGGGGGGGGGGGGGGTTCGACAACCTAACCTAACCGCTCGATTCGCGCTTCAAAAATCCGGGAATAAAATTTATTTCTTTTCCTTCGCGCGCGCAGGGGGGGGGGGGGTGGATTCGTCGACCCAGGTCGGCTACCCATTCGCGGGCGTTCCATCCCCTCTCTTCCCTCCCGAAAATCGGGCATCGTTTCGCGCCTGGCGGCGGGGGTGTGCAGTCCGACATTCGTGCCGGCAAAGCGTTCGTCATCCCGGCTGCCCACTGCGGAACGTAATCCCGGTCGCGGGACGGTCGAGAGGACGGTGCAGCGCGGCGGGTGGGTCGCAGGTCTGGATCGCTGGGCCACTGCTCCTGAACGCGGGGGGGTGGGGCTAAATTCCTTCTCTTTCTCTCGCGCGCGCAGGGGGGGGGGTGGATCCACCGACCGATGCAACTCGCGATCCAGCCGCGAAAAATTTGTTCTTGTCCTCGCGCGCGCAGGGGGGGGTGGATTCGGCGACCCGATCCGCCCGCGATTCGCACGCCTAAATCCGGAAAAATTGGTTCTCGTCCTCGCGCGCGCAGGGGGGGGGGGGGGTGGAGCCGGCGATCCGAGCAGCCCGCGATTCGCTCGCGAAAAATTTGTTCTCGTCCTCGCGCGCGGGGGGGGGGGGGGGGGTGGATCCGCCGACCGGTGCAGCCCGCGATCCAGCCGCGAAAAATTTGTTCTTGTCCTCGCGCGCGCAGGGGGGGGTGGATCCGCCGACCGGTGCAGCCCGCGATCCAGCCGCGAAAAATTTGTTCTTGTCCTCGCGCGCGCAGGGGGGGGGGGGTGGATTCGACGGCCGAGGCACCCCGCGATTCGTACGCGAAAAATTTGTTCTCGCCCTTGCGCGCGCAGGGGGGGGGGTGGATTCGACGGCCGACGCACCCCGCGATTTGCACGCGAAGAATCGTGAAAATTTTGCTCTTGTCCTCGCGCGCAGGGGGGGGGGGGGGGGTGGAGCCGGCGACCCGATCCGCCCGCCAAAAATGGCGAAAAAAGGGCGGGGTGGGCGTGGTCAAGGGGGCGTGGTCTACCAAGTGGGCGTGGTCGGGGGCGTGGCAGTGGGCGTGGCCACCCCCCCACCCAATACTTCCCCTACTAACCCATCGCCCGCAAGTTCGTCGGGCATCGGAAGGGTGGAATTCTAGTGCCGATATATAATGCGGCGCTACGCGCCGCATTACATATAGCGGCGCCGCGTAGCGGCGCCTATCGGCGCCGCAGGCGCCGCTATCGCGGCGCCGATAGGCGCCGCTACGCGGCGCCGCGTAGCGGCGCTGCGCGCCGCTATATATAATGCGGCGCGTAGCGCCGCATTATATATAGTCGGCGGTAGCCAGCACTGGAATTCCACCTTTCCGATGCCCTACGAACTTGCGGGCGATGGGTTAATAGGGGAAATGTTGGGTGGGGGGAATAGTCACGCCCACTGCCACGCCCACTGCCACGCCCCCGACCACGCCCACTCGGTAGACCACGCCCCCGACCACGCCCCCTTTTTTTAATTTTTTATTTTCGTTCCAGTGGCACGGGATTTCAGTTTGGATAGGGTGGGAATAATTTTTTTTATTTTTTTTTCAAATTTTATTTATTTTTTTTTTTTTAATTTTTTTTTTTTGTTTTTCGCGACGGGTGCATTCGATCCGGATTCTTCGCTCGAACGTATTTTCGCTGCGATTTTTCGTAATTTTTTTTTCATTTTTTCGGCCTCTTCCAACCGAGTGCATTCGACTCGTATTCTTCGGCGAAACGTATTTCGAGCGGGAATATTTGAAACTTTTTTTTAATTTTTTTTCCAATTTTTTTTTAATTTTTTTTTTTTTTTTTTTGGTCCGCTTCCGGCGACCATACGGGAGGCAGGTGTTGCCACCCATTATTTCGGCGCGCTCGCATAGCGATCGCGTCGCACCTCCGGTGTTGCCCGGTACGCGGCAGCACCCTTCATTGTGCCCACGCATGCTTACATATATATACGTATGTAAAGTATGCGTTGGCACAACATAACGAAACGGTCGTGCGCGGCACACCGTCCGTGGCTCTAAAAAAAAAAACATAACCGAGTGGAATAGTGGGCGTGGCATAGGAGGCGTGGCATAGTGGGCGTGATATTTTTTTTTTTTTTTTTTTTTTTTTTTTTTTTTCACTTATATCGAATAATGATCACTTATATCGAATCATGTTATTTCATGTCATTTGAAGGTATGTCAAGTCATGTTAGATCACATTAAGCTTTACCTCGGAAGGTTAGATCACCTTAAGCTTATTTGATATACACCTAACCAACTTCCGAAGTTTGTTTGTGTTAGGTTAGGTTAGGTTAGGTTAGGTTAGGTTAGGTTAGGTTAGGTTAGGTTAGGTTAGGTTAGGTTAGGTAGGTTAGGTTAGGTTAGGTTAGGTTAGGTTAGGTTAGGTTAGGTTAGGTTAGGTTAGGTTAGGTTAGGTTAGGTTAGGTTAGGTTAGTTAGGTTAGGTTAGGTTAGGTTAGGTTAGGTTAGGTTAGGTTAGGTTAGGTTAGGTTAGGTTAGGTTAGGTTAGGTTAGGTTAGGTTAGGTTAGGTTAGGTTAGGTTAGGTTAGGTTAGGTTAGGTTAGGTTAGGTTAGGTTAGGTTAGGTTAGGTTAGGTTAGGTTAGGTTAGGTTAGGTTAGGTTAGGTTAGGTTAGGTTAGGTTAGGTTAGGTTAGGTTAGGTTAGGTTAGGTTAGGTTAGGTTAGGTTAGGTTAGGTTAGGTTAGGTTAGGTTAGGTTAGGTTAGGTTAGGTTAGGTTAGGTTAGGTTAGGTTAGGTTAGGTTAGTTAGTTAGGTTAGGTTAGGTTAGGTTAGGTTAGGTTAGGTTAGGTTAGGTTAGGTTAGGTTAGGTTAGGTTAGGTTAGGTTAGGTTAGGTTAGGTTAGGTTAGGTTAGGTTAGGTTAGGTTAGGTTAGGTTAGGTTGGTTAGGTTAGGTTAGGTTAGGTTAGGTTAGGTTAGGTTAGGTTAGGTTAGGTTAGGTTAGGTTAGGTTAGGTTAGGTTAGGTTAGGTTAGGTTAGGTTAGGTTAGGTTAGGTTAGGTTAGGTTAGGTTAGGTTAGGTTAGGT
>NW_027473560.1:122333-178139 GCF_050947335.1 Megachile rotundata | reverse complement strand
GATAATAATATGAGTTAGATTGATAACAATGGGAGTAATAAGTATAGTAATTGTCGTTCTATCGATCATATAAGCATAATATGGCTAATAATATGAGTTAGATTGATAATAATAAGAGTAATGAGTATAGTAATTGTCGTCCTATCGATTATATAAGCATAATATGGCTAATAATATGAGTTAGATTGATAATAATAAGAGTAATAAGCATAGTAATTGTCGTTCTATCGGTCATATAACCATAATATGGCTAATAATATGAGTTAGATTGATAATAATGAGAGTAATAAGTATAGTAATTGTCGTTCTATCGATCATATAACCATAATATGGCTAATAATATGAGTTAGATTAATAATAATACGAGTATTGAGTATAGTAATTGTCGTCATATCGATCATATAAGCATAATATGGCTAATAATATGAGTTAGATTGATAATAATAAGAGTAATGAGTATAGTAATTGTCGTCCTATCGATCATATAAGCATAATATGGCTAATAATATGAGTTAGATTGATAATAATAAGCGTAATGAGTATAGTAATTGTCGTCCTATCGATCATATAAGCATAATGTGGCTAATAATATGAGTTAGATTGATAATAATAAGAGTAATAAGTATAGTAATTGTCGTTCTATCGATCATATAAGCATAATATGGCTAATAATATGAGTTAGATTGATAATAATGAGAGTAATGAGTATAGTAATTGTCGTCCTATCGATCATATAAGCATAATATGGCTAATAATATGAGTTAGATTGATAATAATAAGAGTAATGAGTATAGCAATTGTCGTCCTATCGATCATATAAGCATAATATGGCTAATAATATGAGTTAGATTGATAATAATGGGAGTAATAAGTATAGTAATTGTCGTTCTATCGATCATATAAGCATAATATGGCTAATAATATGAGTTAGATTGATAATAATAATAGTTATGAGTATAGTAATTGTCGTCCTATCGATCATATAAGCATAATATGGCTAATAATATGAGTTAGATTGATAATAATAAGAGTAATGAGTATAGTAATTGTCGTCCTATCGATTATATAAGCATAATATGGCTAATAATATGAGTTAGTTTTATAACTGTGAGTGTAATAAGTATAGTAATTGTCGTTATATCGATCATATAAGCATAATATGGCTAATAATATGATTTAGATTGATAATAATAAGAGTAATGAGTATAGTAATTGTCGTCCTATCGATCATATAAGCATAATATGGCTAATAATATGAGTTAGATTGATAATAATAAGAGTAATGAGTATAGTAATTGTCGTTCTATCGATCATATAAGCACAATATGGATAATAATATGAGTTAGATTGATAATAATAAGAGTAATGAGTATAGTAATTGTCGTCCTATCGATCATATAAGCATAATATGGCTAATAATATGAGTTAGATTGATAATAACAAGAGTAATAAGTATAGTAATTGTCGTTATATCGATCATATAAGCATAATATGGCTAATAATATGAGTTAGACTGATAATAACAAGAGTAATGAGTATAGTAATTGTCGTCCTATCGATCATATAAGCATAATATGGCTAATAATATGAGTTAGATTGATAATAATGAGAGTAATAAGTATAGTAATTGTCGTCCTATCGATCATATAAGCATAATATGGCTAATAATATGAGTTAGACTGATAATAATAAGAGTAATGAGTATAGTAATTGTCGTCCTATCGATCATATAAGCATAATATGGCTAATAATATGAGTTAGATTGATAATAATAAGAGTAATGAGTATAGTAATTGTCGTCCTATCGATCATATAAGCATAATATGGCTAATAATATGAGTTAGATTGATAATAATAAGAGTAATAAGTATAGTAATTGTCGTTCTATCGATCATATAAGCACAATATGGATAATAATATGAGTTAGATTGATAATAATGGGAGTAATAAGTATAGTAATTGTCGTTCTATCGATCATATAAGCATAATATGGCTAATAATATGAGTTAGATTGATAATAATAAGAGTAATGAGTATAGTAATTGTCGTCCTATCGATTATATAAGCATAATATGGCTAATAATATGAGTTAGATTGATAATAATAAGAGTAATAAGCATAGTAATTGTCGTTCTATCGGTCATATAACCATAATATGGCTAATAATATGAGTTAGATTGATAATAATGAGAGAAATAAGTATAGTAATTGTCGTTATATCGATCATATAAGCATAATATGGCTAATAATACGAGTTAGACTGATAATAATAAGAGTAATGAGTATAGTAATTGTCGTCCTATCGATCATATAAGCATAATATGGCTAATAATATGAGTTAGATTGATAATAATAAGAGTAATAAGTATAGTAATTGTCGTTCTATCGATCATATAAGCACAATATGGCGAACAATATGAGTTAGATTGATAATAATGAGAGTAATAAGTATAGTAATTGTCGTTCTATCGATCATATAAGCATAATATGGCTAATAATATGAGTTAGATTGATAATAATAAGAGTAATAAGCATAGTAATTGTCGTTCTATCGGTCATATAACCATAATATGGCTAATAATATGAGTTAGATTGATAATAATGAGAGTAATAAGTACCGTAATTGTCGTTATATCAATCATATAAGCACAATATGGCTAATAATATGAGTTAGATTGATAATAATAAGAGTAATGAGTATAGTAATTGTCGTCCTATCGACCATATAAGCATAATGTGGCTAATAATATGAGTTAGATTGATAATAATAAGAGTAATAAGTATAGTAATTGTCGTTCTATCGGTCATATAACCATAATATGGCTAATAATATGAGTTAGATTGATAATCATACGAGTATTGAGTATAGTAATTTTCGTCATATCGATCATATAAGCATAATATGGCTAATAATATGAGTTAGATTGATAATAATAAGAGTAATGAGTATAGTAATTGTCGTCCTATCGATCATATAAGCATAATATGGCTAATAATATGAGTTAGATTGATAATAATAAGAGTAATGAGTATAGCAATTGTCGTTCTATCGATCATATAAGCACAATATGGATAATAATATGAGTTAGATTGATAATAATGGGAGTAATAAGTATAGTAATTGTCGTTCTATCGATCATATAAGCATAATATGGCTAATAATATGAGTTAGATTGATAATAATGAGAGTAATGAGTATAGTAATTGTCGTCCTATCGATCATATAAGCATAATATGGCTAATAATATGAGTTAGATTGATAATAATAAGAGTAATAAGCATAGTAATTGTCGTTCTATCGGTCATATAACCATAATATGGCTAATAATATGAGTTAGATTGATAATAATGAGAGTAATAAGTATAGTAATTGTCGTTATATCGATCATATAAGCATAATATGGCTAATAATATGAGTTAGACTGATAATAATAAGAGTAATGAGTATAGTAATTGTCGTCCTATCGATCATATAAGCATAATATGGCTAATAATATGAGTTAGATTGATAATAATGAGAGTAATAAGTATAGTAATTGTCGTCCTATCGATCATATAAACATAATATGGCTAATAATATGAGTTAGACTGATAATAATAAGAGTAATGAGTATAGTAATTGTCGTCCTATCGATCATATAAGCATAATATGGCTAATAATATGAGTTAGATTGATAATAATAAGAGTAATGAGTATAGTAATTGTCGTCCTATCGATTATATAAGCATAATATGGCTAATAATATGAGTTAGTTTGATAACTGTGAGTGTAATAAGTATAGTAATTGTCGTTATATCGATCATATAAGCATAATATGGCTAATAATATGATTTAGATTGATAATAATAAGAGTAATGAGTATAATAATTGTCGTCCTATCGATCATATAAGCATAATATGGCTAATAATATGAGTTAGATTGATAATAATAAGAGTAATGAGTATAGTAATTGTCGTTCTATCGATCATATAAGCACAATATGGATAATAATATGAGTTAGATTGATAATAATAAGAGTAATGAGTATAGTAATTGTCGTCCTATCGATCATATAAGCATAATGTGGCTAATAATATGAGTTATATTGATAATAATAAGAGTAATAAGTATAGTAATTGTCGTTCTATCGATCATATAAGCACAATATGGATAATAATATGAGTTAGATTGATAACAATGGGAGTAATAAGTATAGTAATTGTCGTTCTATCGATCATATAAGCATAATATGGCTAATAATATGAGTTAGATTGATAATAATAAGAGTAATGAGTATAGTAATTGTCGTCCTATCGATTATATAAGCATAATATGGCTAATAATATGAGTTAGATTGATAATAATAAGAGTAATAAGCATAGTAATTGTCGTTCTATCGGTCATATAACCATAATATGGCTAATAATATGAGTTAGATTGATAATAATGAGAGTAATAAGTATAGTAATTGTCGTTCTATCGATCATATAACCATAATATGGCTAATAATATGAGTTAGATTGATAATAATACGAGTATTGAGTATAGTAATTGTCGTCATATCGATCATATAAGCATAATATGGCTAATAATATGAGTTAGATTGATAATAATAAGAGTAATGAGTATAGTAATTGTCGTCCTATCGATCATATAAGCATAATATGGCTAATAATATGAGTTAGATTGATAATAATAAGCGTAATGAGTATAGTAATTGTCGTCCTATCGATCATATAAGCATAATGTGGCTAATAATATGAGTTAGATTGATAATAATAAGAGTAATAAGTATAGTAATTGTCGTTCTATCGATCATATAAGCATAATATGGCTAATAATATGAGTTAGATTGATAATAATGAGAGTAATGAGTATAGTAATTGTCGTCCTATCGATCATATAAGCATAATATGGCTAATAATATGAGTTAGATTGATAATAATAAGAGTAATGAGTATAGCAATTGTCGTCCTATCGATCATATAAGCATAATATGGCTAATAATATGAGTTAGATTGATAATAATGGGAGTAATAAGTATAGTAATTGTCGTTCTATCGATCATATAAGCATAATATGGCTAATAATATGAGTTAGATTGATAATAATAATAGTTATGAGTATAGTAATTGTCGTCCTATCGATCATATAAGCATAATATGGCTAATAATATGAGTTAGATTGATAATAATAAGAGTAATGAGTATAGTAATTGTCGTCCTATCGATTATATAAGCATAATATGGCTAATAATATGAGTTAGTTTGATAACTGTGAGTGTAATAAGTATAGTAATTGTCGTTATATCGATCATATAAGCATAATATGGCTAATAATATGATTTAGATTGATAATAATAAGAGTAATGAGTATAGTAATTGTCGTCCTATCGATCATATAAGCATAATATGGCTAATAATATGAGTTAGATTGATAATAATAAGAGTAATGAGTATAGTAATTGTCGTTCTATCGATCATATAAGCACAATATGGATAATAATATGAGTTAGATTGATAATAATAAGAGTAATGAGTATAGTAATTGTCGTCCTATCGATCATATAAGCATAATATGGCTAATAATATGAGTTAGATTGATAATAACAAGAGTAATAAGTATAGTAATTGTCGTTATATCGATCATATAAGCATAATATGGCTAATAATATGAGTTAGACTGATAATAATAAGAGTAATGAGTATAGTAATTGTCGTCCTATCGATCATATAAGCATAATATGGCTAATAATATGAGTTAGATTGATAATAATAAGAGTAATAAGTATAGTAATTGTCGTCCTATCGATCATATAAGCATAATATGGCTAATAATATGAGTTAGACTGATAATAATAAGAGTAATGAGTATAGTAATTGTCGTCCTATCGATCATATAAGCATAATATGGCTAATAATATGAGTTAGATTGATAATAATAAGAGTAATGAGTATAGTAATTGTCGTCCTATCGATCATATAAGCATAATATGGCTAATAATATGAGTTAGATTGATAATAATAATAGTTATGAGTATAGTAATTGTCGTCCTATCGATCATATAAGCATAATATGGCTAATAATATGAGTTAGATTGATAATAATAAGAGTAATAAGCATAGTAATTGTCTTTCTATCGGTCATATAAGCACAATATGGCTAATAATATGAGTTAGATTGATAATAATGAGAGTAATAAGTATAGTAATTGTCGTTATATCGATCATATAAGCATAATATGGCTAATAATATGAGTTAGACTGATAATAATAAGAGTAATGAGTATAGTAATTGTCGTCCTATCGATCATATAAGCATAATATGGCTAATAATATGAGTTAGATTGATAATAATAAGAGTAATAAGTATAGTAATTGTCGTTCTATCGATCATATAAGCACAATATGGCCAATAATATGAGTTAGATTGATAATAATGAGAGTAATAAGTATAGTAATTGTCGTCCTATCGATCATATAAGCATAATATGGCTAATAATATGAGTTAGATTGATAATAATAAGAGTAATGAGTATAGTTATTGTCGTCCTATCGATCATATAAGCATAATATGGCTAATAATACCAGTTAGATTGATAATAATGGGAGTAATAAGTATTGTAATTGTCGTTCTATCGATCATATAAGCATAATATGGCTAATAATATGAGTTAGATTGATAATAATAAGAGTAATGAGTATAGTAATTGTCGTCCTATCGATCATATAAGCATAATATGGCTAATAATATGAGTTAGATTGATAATAATAAGAGTAATAAGCATAGTAATTGTCGTTCTATCGGTCATATAACCATAATATGGCTAATAATATGAGTTAGATTGATAATAATGAGAGTAATAAGTATAGTAATTGTCGTTATATCGATCATATAAGCATAATATGGCTAATAATATGAGTTAGATTGATAATTATAAGAGTAATGAGTATAGTAATTGTCGTCCTATCGATCATATAAGCATAATATGGCTAATAATATGAGTTAGATTGATAATAATAAGAGTAATGAGTATAGTAATTGTCGTCCTATCGATCATATAAGCATAATATGGCTAATAATATGAGTTAGATTGATAATAATAAGAGAAATAAGTATAGTAATTGTCGTTCTATCGATCATATAAGCACAATATGGATAATAATATGAGTTAGATTGATAATAATGGGAGTAATAAGTATAGTAATTGTCGTTCTATCGATCATATAAGCATAATATGGCTAATAATATGAGTTAGATTGATAATAATAAGAGTAATGAGTATAGTAATTGTCGTCCTATCGATCATATAAGCATAATATGGCTAATAATATGAGTTAGATTGATAATAATAAGAGTAATAAGCATAGTAATTGTCGTTCTATCGGTCATATAACCATAATATGGCTAATAATATGAGTTAGATTGATAATAATAAGAGTAATGAGTATAGTAATTGTCGTCCTATCGATCATATAAGCATAATATGGCTAATAATATGAGTTAGATTGATAATAATAAGAGTAATGAGTATAGTAATTGTCGTCCTATCGATCATGCAAGCATAATATGGCCAATAATATGAGTTAGATTGATAATAATACGAGTATTGAGTATAGTAATTGTCGTCATATCGATCATATAAGCATAATATGGCTAATAATATGAGTTAGATTGATAATAATAAGAGTAATGAGTATAGTAATTGTCGTCCTATCGATCATATAAGCATAATATGGCTAATAATATGAGTTAGATTGATAATAATAAGAGTAATGAGTATAGTTATTGTCGTCCTATCGATCATATAAGCATAATATGGCTAATAATACCAGTTAGATTGATAATAATGGGAGTAATAAGTATTGTAATTGTCGTTCTATCGATCATATAAGCATAATATGGCTAATAATATGAGTTAGATTGATAATAATAAGAGTAATGAGTATAGTAATTGTCGTCCTATCGATCATATAAGCATAATATGGCTAATAATATGAGTTAGATTGATAATAATAAGAGTAATAAGCATAGTAATTGTCGTTCTATCGGTCATATAACCATAATATGGCTAATAATATGAGTTAGATTGATAATAATGAGAGTAATAAGTATAGTAATTGTCGTTATATCGATCATATAAGCATAATATGGCTAATAATATGAGTTAGATTGATAATTATAAGAGTAATGAGTATAGTAATTGTCGTCCTATCGATCATATAAGCATAATATGGCTAATAATATGAGTTAGATTGATAATAATAAGAGTAATGAGTATAGTAATTGTCGTCCTATCGATCATATAAGCATAATATGGCTAATAATATGAGTTAGACTGATAATAATAAGAGAAATAAGTATAGTAATTGTCGTTCTATCGATCATATAAGCACAATATGGATAATAATATGAGTTAGATTGATAATAATGGGAGTAATAAGTATAGTAATTGTCGTTCTATCGATCATATAAGCATAATATGGCTAATAATATGAGTTAGATTGATAATAATAAGAGTAATGAGTATAGTAATTGTCGTCCTATCGATCATATAAGCATAATATGGCTAATAATATGAGTTAGATTGATAATAATAAGAGTAATAAGCATAGTAATTGTCGTTCTATCGGTCATATAACCATAATATGGCTAATAATATGAGTTAGATTGATAATAATGAGAGTAATAAGTATAGTAATTGTCGTTATATCGATCATATAAGCATAATATGGCTAATAATATGAGTTAGACTGATAATAATAAGAGTAATAAGTATAGTAATTGTCGTTCTATCGATCATATAAGCGCAATATGGCTAATAATATGAGTTAGATTGATAATAATAAGAGTAATGAGTATAGTAATTGTCGTCCTATCGATCATATAAGCATAATATGGCTAATAATATGAGTTAGATTGATAATAACAAGAGTAATAAGTATAGTAATTGTCGTTATATCGATCATATAAGCATAATATGGCTAATAATATGAGTTAGATTGATAATAATGAGAGTAATAAGTATAGTAATTGTCGTTATATCGATCATATAAGCATAATATGGCTAATAATATGAGTTAGATTGATAATAATAAGAGTAATGAGTATAGTAATTGTCGTCCTATCGATCATATGAGCATAATATGGCTAATAATATGAGTTAGATTGATAATAATAAGAGTAATGAGTATAGAAATTGTCGTCCTATCGATTATATAAGCATAATATGGCTAATAATATGAGTTAGTTTGATAACTGTGAGTGTAATAAGTATAGTAATTGTCGTTATATCGATCATATAAGCATAATATGGCTAATAATATGATTTAGATTGATAATAATAAGAGTAATGAGTATAGTAATTGTCGTCCTATCGATCATATAAGCATAATATGGCTAATAATATGAGTTAGATTGATAATAATAAGAGTAATGAGTATAGTAATTGTCGTCCTATCGATCATGTAAGCATAATATGGCTAATAATATGAGTTAGATTGATAATAATACGAGTATTGAGTATAGTAATTGTCGTCATATCGATCATATAAGCATAATGTGGCTAATAATATGAGTTAGATTGATAATAATAAGAGTAATGAGTATAGTAATTGTCGTCCTATCGATCATATAAGCATAATATGGCAAATAATATGAGTTAGATTGATAATAATAAGAGTAATAAGTATAGTAATTGTCGTTCTATCGGTCATATAACCATAATATGGCTAATAATATGAGTTAGACTGATAATAATACGAGAATTGAGTATAGTTATTGTCGTCCTATCGATCATATACGCATAATATGGCTAATAATATGAGTTAGATTGATAATAATAAGAGTAATAAGTATAGTAATTGTCGTTCTATCGATCATATAAGCACAATATGGCTAATAATATGAGTTAGATTGATAATAATAAGAGCAATGAGTATAGTAATTGTCGTCCTATCGATCATATAAGCATAATGTGGCTAATAATATGAGTTAGATTGATAATAATAAGAGTAATAAGTATAGTAATTGTCGTTCTATCGGTCATATAACCATAATATGGCTAATAATATGAGTTAGATTGATAATAATACGAGTATTGAGTATAGTAATTTTCGTCATATCGATCATATAAGCATAATATGGCTAATAATATGAGTTAGATTGATAATAATAAGAGTAATGAGTATAGTAATTGTCGTCCTATCGATCATATAAGCATAATATGGCTAATAATATGAGTTAGATTGATAATAATAAGAGTAATGAGTATAGTAATTGTCGTCCTATCGATCATATAAGCATAATATGGCTAATAATATGAGTTAGATTGATAATAATGAGAGTAATAAGTATAGTAATTGTCGTTATATCGATCATATAAGCATAATATGGCTAATAATATGAGTTAGACTGATAATAATAAGAGTAATAAGTATAGTAATTGTCGTTCTATCGATCATATAAGCGCAATATGGCTAATAATATGAGTTAGATTGATAATAATAAGAGTAATGAGTATAGTAATTGTCGTCCTATCGATCATATAAGCATAATATGGCTAATAATATGAGTTAGATTGATAATAACAAGAGTAATAAGTATAGTAATTGTCGTTATATCGATCATATAAGCATAATATGGCTAATAATATGAGTTAGATTGATAATAATGAGAGTAATAAGTATAGTAATTGTCGTTATATCGATCATATAAGCATAATATGGCTAATAATATGAGTTAGATTGATAATAATAAGAGTAATGAGTATAGTAATTGTCGTCCTATCGATCATATGAGCATAATATGGCTAATAATATGAGTTAGATTGATAATAATAAGAGTAATGAGTATAGAAATTGTCGTCCTATCGATTATATAAGCATAATATGGCTAATAATATGAGTTAGTTTGATAACTGTGAGTGTAATAAGTATAGTAATTGTCGTTATATCGATCATATAAGCATAATATGGCTAATAATATGATTTAGATTGATAATAATAAGAGTAATGAGTATAGTAATTGTCGTCCTATCGATCATATAAGCATAATATGGCTAATAATATGAGTTAGATTGATAATAATAAGAGTAATGAGTATAGTAATTGTCGTCCTATCGATCATGTAAGCATAATATGGCTAATAATATGAGTTAGATTGATAATAATACGAGTATTGAGTATAGTAATTGTCGTCATATCGATCATATAAGCATAATGTGGCTAATAATATGAGTTAGATTGATAATAATAAGAGTAATGAGTATAGTAATTGTCGTCCTATCGATCATATAAGCATAATATGGCAAATAATATGAGTTAGATTGATAATAATAAGAGTAATAAGTATAGTAATTGTCGTTCTATCGGTCATATAACCATAATATGGCTAATAATATGAGTTAGACTGATAATAATACGAGAATTGAGTATAGTTATTGTCGTCCTATCGATCATATACGCATAATATGGCTAATAATATGAGTTAGATTGATAATAATAAGAGTAATAAGTATAGTAATTGTCGTTCTATCGATCATATAAGCACAATATGGCTAATAATATGAGTTAGATTGATAATAATAAGAGCAATGAGTATAGTAATTGTCGTCCTATCGATCATATAAGCATAATGTGGCTAATAATATGAGTTAGATTGATAATAATAAGAGTAATAAGTATAGTAATTGTCGTTCTATCGGTCATATAACCATAATATGGCTAATAATATGAGTTAGATTGATAATAATACGAGTATTGAGTATAGTAATTTTCGTCATATCGATCATATAAGCATAATATGGCTAATAATATGAGTTAGATTGATAATAATAAGAGTAATGAGTATAGTAATTGTCGTCCTATCGATCATATAAGCATAATATGGCTAATAATATGAGTTAGATTGATAATAATAAGAGTAATGAGTATAGTAATTGTCGTCCTATCGATCATATAAGCATAATATGGCTAATAATATGAGTTAGATTGATAATAATAAGAGTAATAAGTATAGTAATTGTCGTTCTATCGATCATATAAGCACAATATGGATAATAATATGAGTTAGATTGATAATAATGGGAGTAATAAGTATAGTAATTGTCGTTCTATCGATCATATAAGCATAATATGGCTAATAATATGAGTTAGATTGATAATAATAAGAGTAATAAGTATAGTAATTGTCGTTCTATCTGTCATATAACCATAATATGGCTAATAATATGAGTTAGATTGATAATAATACGAGTATTGAGTATAGTAATTGTCGTCATATCGATCATATAAGCATAATATGGCTAATAATATGAGTTAGATTGATAATAATAAGAGTAATGAGTATAGTAATTGTCGTCCTATCGATCATATAAGCATAATATGGCTAATAATATGAGTTAGATTGATAATAATAAGCGTAATGAGTATAGTAATTGTCGTCCTATCGATCATATAAGCATAATGTGGCTAATAATATGAGTTAGATTGATAATAATAAGAGTAATAAGTATAGTAATTGTCGTTCTATCGATCATATAAGCATAATATGGCTAATAATATGAGTTAGATTGATAATAATGAGAGTAATGAGTATAGTAATTGTCGTCCTATCGATCATATAAGCATAATATGGCTAATAATATGAGTTAGATTGATAATAATAAGAGTAATGAGTATAGCAATTGTCGTCCTATCGATCATATAAGCATAATATGGCTAATAATATGAGTTAGATTGATAATAATGGGAGTAATAAGTATAGTAATTGTCGTTCTATCGATCATATAAGCATAATATGGCTAATAATATGAGTTAGATTGATAATAATAATAGTTATGAGTATAGTAATTGTCGTCCTATCGATCATATAAGCATAATATGGCTAATAATATGAGTTAGATTGATAATAATAAGAGTAATGAGTATAGTAATTGTCGTCCTATCGATTATATAAGCATAATATGGCTAATAATATGAGTTAGTTTGATAACTGTGAGTGTAATAAGTATAGTAATTGTCGTTATATCGATCATATAAGCATAATATGGCTAATAATATGATTTAGATTGATAATAATAAGAGTAATGAGTATAGTAATTGTCGTCCTATCGATCATATAAGCATAATATGGCTAATAATATGAGTTAGATTGATAATAATAAGAGTAATAAGTATAGTAATTGTCGTTCTATCGATCATATAAGCGCAATATGGCTAATAATATGAGTTAGATTGATAATAATAAGAGTAATGAGTATAGTAATTGTCGTCCTATCGATCATATAAGCATAATATGGCTAATAATATGAGTTAGATTGATAATAACAAGAGTAATAAGTATAGTAATTGTCGTTATATCGATCATATAAGCATAATATGGCTAATAATATGAGTTAGATTGATAATAATGAGAGTAATAAGTATAGTAATTGTCGTTATATCGATCATATAAGCATAATATGGCTAATAATATGAGTTAGATTGATAATAATAAGAGTAATGAGTATAGTAATTGTCGTCCTATCGATCATATGAGCATAATATGGCTAATAATATGAGTTAGATTGATAATAATAAGAGTAATGAGTATAGAAATTGTCGTCCTATCGATTATATAAGCATAATATGGCTAATAATATGAGTTAGTTTGATAACTGTGAGTGTAATAAGTATAGTAATTGTCGTTATATCGATCATATAAGCATAATATGGCTAATAATATGATTTAGATTGATAATAATAAGAGTAATGAGTATAGTAATTGTCGTCCTATCGATCATATAAGCATAATATGGCTAATAATATGAGTTAGATTGATAATAATAAGAGTAATGAGTATAGTAATTGTCGTCCTATCGATCATGTAAGCATAATATGGCTAATAATATGAGTTAGATTGATAATAATACGAGTATTGAGTATAGTAATTGTCGTCATATCGATCATATAAGCATAATGTGGCTAATAATATGAGTTAGATTGATAATAATAAGAGTAATGAGTATAGTAATTGTCGTCCTATCGATCATATAAGCATAATATGGCAAATAATATGAGTTAGATTGATAATAATAAGAGTAATAAGTATAGTAATTGTCGTTCTATCGGTCATATAACCATAATATGGCTAATAATATGAGTTAGACTGATAATAATACGAGAATTGAGTATAGTTATTGTCGTCCTATCGATCATATACGCATAATATGGCTAATAATATGAGTTAGATTGATAATAATAAGAGTAATAAGTATAGTAATTGTCGTTCTATCGATCATATAAGCACAATATGGCTAATAATATGAGTTAGATTGATAATAATAAGAGCAATGAGTATAGTAATTGTCGTCCTATCGATCATATAAGCATAATGTGGCTAATAATATGAGTTAGATTGATAATAATAAGAGTAATAAGTATAGTAATTGTCGTTCTATCGGTCATATAACCATAATATGGCTAATAATATGAGTTAGATTGATAATAATACGAGTATTGAGTATAGTAATTTTCGTCATATCGATCATATAAGCATAATATGGCTAATAATATGAGTTAGATTGATAATAATAAGAGTAATGAGTATAGTAATTGTCGTCCTATCGATCATATAAGCATAATATGGCTAATAATATGAGTTAGATTGATAATAATAAGAGTAATGAGTATAGTAATTGTCGTCCTATCGATCATATAAGCATAATATGGCTAATAATATGAGTTAGATTGATAATAATAAGAGTAATAAGTATAGTAATTGTCGTTCTATCGATCATATAAGCACAATATGGATAATAATATGAGTTAGATTGATAATAATGGGAGTAATAAGTATAGTAATTGTCGTTCTATCGATCATATAAGCATAATATGGCTAATAATATGAGTTAGATTGATAATAATAAGAGTAATAAGTATAGTAATTGTCGTTCTATCTGTCATATAACCATAATATGGCTAATAATATGAGTTAGATTGATAATAATACGAGTATTGAGTATAGTAATTGTCGTCATATCGATCATATAAGCATAATATGGCTAATAATATGAGTTAGATTGATAATAATAAGAGTAATGAGTATAGTAATTGTCGTCCTATCGATCATATAAGCATAATATGGCTAATAATATGAGTTAGATTGATAATAATAAGCGTAATGAGTATAGTAATTGTCGTCCTATCGATCATATAAGCATAATGTGGCTAATAATATGAGTTAGATTGATAATAATAAGAGTAATAAGTATAGTAATTGTCGTTCTATCGATCATATAAGCATAATATGGCTAATAATATGAGTTAGATTGATAATAATGAGAGTAATGAGTATAGTAATTGTCGTCCTATCGATCATATAAGCATAATATGGCTAATAATATGAGTTAGATTGATAATAATAAGAGTAATGAGTATAGCAATTGTCGTCCTATCGATCATATAAGCATAATATAGCTAATAATATGAGTTAGATTGATAATAATGGGAGTAATAAGTATAGTAATTGTCGTTCTATCGATCATATAAGCATAATATGGCTAATAATATGAGTTAGATTGATAATAATAATAGTTATGAGTATAGTAATTGTCGTCCTATCGATCATATAAGCATAATATGGCTAATAATATGAGTTAGATTGATAATAATAAGAGTAATGAGTATAGTAATTGTCGTCCTATCGATTATATAAGCATAATATGGCTAATAATATGAGTTAGTTTGATAACTGTGAGTGTAATAAGTATAGTAATTGTCGTTATATCGATCATATAAGCATAATATGGCTAATAATATGATTTAGATTGATAATAATAAGAGTAATGAGTATAGTAATTGTCGTCCTATCGATCATATAAGCATAATATGGCTAATAATATGAGTTAGATTGATAATAATAAGAGTAATGAGTATAGTAATTGTCGTTCTATCGATCATATAAGCACAATATGGATAATAATATGAGTTAGATTGATAATAATAAGAGTAATGAGTATAGTAATTGTCGTCCTATCGATCATATAAGCATAATATGGCTAATAATATGAGTTAGATTGATAATAACAAGAGTAATAAGTATAGTAATTGTCGTTATATCGATCATATAAGCATAATATGGCTAATAATATGAGTTAGACTGATAATAATAAGAGTAATGAGTATAGTAATTGTCGTCCTATCGATCATATAAGCATAATATGGCTAATAATATGAGTTAGATTGATAATAATGAGAGTAATAAGTATAGTAATTGTCGTCCTATCGATCATATAAGCATAATATGGCTAATAATATGAGTTAGACTGATAATAATAAGAGTAATGAGTATAGTAATTGTCGTCCTATCGATCATATAAGCATAATATGGCTAATAATATGAGTTAGATTGATAATAATAAGAGTAATGAGTATAGTCATTGTCGTCCTATCGATCATATAAGCATAATATGGCTAATAATATGAGTTAGATTGATAATAATAAGAGTAATAAGTATAGTAATTGTCGTTCTATCGATCATATAAGCACAATATGGATAATAATATGAGTTAGATTGATAATAATGGGAGTAATAAGTATAGTAATTGTCGTTCTATCGATCATATAAGCATAATATGGCTAATAATATGAGTTAGATTGATAATAATAAGAGTAATGAGTATAGTAATTGTCGTCCTATCGATTATATAAGCATAATATGGCTAATAATATGAGTTAGATTGATAATAATAAGAGTAATAAGCATAGTAATTGTCGTTCTATCGGTCATATAACCATAATATGGCTAATAATATGAGTTAGATTGATAATAATGAGAGAAATAAGTATAGTAATTGTCGTTATATCGATCATATAAGCATAATATGGCTAATAATACGAGTTAGACTGATAATAATAAGAGTAATGAGTATAGTAATTGTCGTCCTATCGATCATATAAGCATAATATGGCTAATAATATGAGTTAGATTGATAATAATAAGAGTAATAAGTATAGTAATTGTCGTTCTATCGATCATATAAGCACAATATGGCGAACAATATGAGTTAGATTGATAATAATGAGAGTAATAAGTATAGTAATTGTCGTTCTATCGATCATATAAGCATAATATGGCTAATAATATGAGTTAGATTGATAATAATAAGAGTAATAAGCATAGTAATTGTCGTTCTATCGGTCATATAACCATAATATGGCTAATAATATGAGTTAGATTGATAATAATGAGAGTAATAAGTACCGTAATTGTCGTTATATCAATCATATAAGCACAATATGGCTAATAATATGAGTTAGATTGATAATAATCAGAGTAATGAGTATAGTAATTGTCGTCCTATCGACCATATAAGCATAATGTGGCTAATAATATGAGTTAGATTGATAATAATAAGAGTAATAAGTATAGTAATTGTCGTTCTATCGGTCATATAACCATAATATGGCTAATAATATGAGTTAGATTGATAATCATACGAGTATTGAGTATAGTAATTTTCGTCATATCGATCATATAAGCATAATATGGCTAATAATATGAGTTAGATTGATAATAATAAGAGTAATGAGTATAGTAATTGTCGTCCTATCGATCATATAAGCATAATATGGCTAATAATATGAGTTAGATTGATAATAATAAGAGTAATGAGTATAGCAATTGTCGTTCTATCGATCATATAAGCACAATATGGATAATAATATGAGTTAGATTGATAATAATGGGAGTAATAAGTATAGTAATTGTCGTTCTATCGATCATATAAGCATAATATGGCTAATAATATGAGTTAGATTGATAATAATGAGAGTAATGAGTATAGTAATTGTCGTCCTATCGATCATATAAGCATAATATGGCTAATAATATGAGTTAGATTGATAATAATAAGAGTAATAAGCATAGTAATTGTCGTTCTATCGGTCATATAACCATAATATGGCTAATAATATGAGTTAGATTGATAATAATGAGAGTAATAAGTATAGTAATTGTCGTTATATCGATCATATAAGCATAATATGGCTAATAATATGAGTTAGACTGATAATAATAAGAGTAATGAGTATAGTAATTGTCGTCCTATCGATCATATAAGCATAATATGGCTAATAATATGAGTTAGATTGATTATAATGAGAGTAATAAGTATAGTAATTGTCGTCCTATCGATCATATAAACATAATATGGCTAATAATATGAGTTAGACTGATAATAATAAGAGTAATGAGTATAGTAATTGTCGTCCTATCGATCATATAAGCATAATATGGCTAATAATATGAGTTAGATTGATAATAATAAGAGTAATGAGTATAGTAATTGTCGTCCTATCGATTATATAAGCATAATATGGCTAATAATATGAGTTAGTTTGATAACTGTGAGTGTAATAAGTATAGTAATTGTCGTTATATCGATCATATAAGCATAATATGGCTAATAATATGATTTAGATTGATAATAATAAGAGTAATGAGTATAATAATTGTCGTCCTATCGATCATATAAGCATAATATGGCTAATAATATGAGTTAGATTGATAATAATAAGAGTAATGAGTATAGTAATTGTCGTTCTATCGATCATATAAGCACAATATGGATAATAATATGAGTTAGATTGATAATAATAAGAGTAATGAGTATAGTAATTGTCGTCCTATCGATCATATAAGCATAATATGGCTAATAATATGAGTTAGATTGATAATAATAAGAGTAATAAGTATAGTAATTGTCGTTCTATCGATCATATAAGCACAATATGGATAATAATATGAGTTAGATTGATAACAATGGGAGTAATAAGTATAGTAATTGTCGTTCTATCGATCATATAAGCATAATATGGCTAATAATATGAGTTAGATTGATAATAATAAGAGTAATGAGTATAGTAATTGTCGTCCTATCGATTATATAAGCATAATATGGCTAATAATATGAGTTAGATTGATAATAATAAGAGTAATAAGCATAGTAATTGTCGTTCTATCGGTCATATAACCATAATATGGCTAATAATATGAGTTAGATTGATAATAACAAGAGTAATAAGTATAGTAATTGTCGTTATATCGATCATATAAGCATAATATGGCTAATAATATGAGTTAGACTGATAATAATAAGAGTAATGAGTATAGTAATTGTCGTCCTATCGATCATATAAGCATAATATGGCTAATAATATGAGTTAGATTGATAATAATGAGAGTAATAAGTATAGTAATTGTCGTCCTATCGATCATATAAGCATAATATGGCTAATAATATGAGTTAGACTGATAATAATAAGAGTAATGAGTATAGTAATTGTCGTCCTATCGATCATATAAGCATAATATGGCTAATAATATGAGTTAGATTGATAATAATAAGAGTAATGAGTATAGTAATTGTCGTCCTATCGATCATATAAGCATAATATGGCTAATAATATGAGTTAGATTGATAATAATAAGAGTAATAAGTATAGTAATTGTCGTTCTATCGATCATATAAGCATAATATGGCTAATAATATGAGTTAGATTGATAATAATAAGAGTAATGAGTATAGTAATTGTCGTCCTATCGATCATATAAGCACAATATGGCTAATAATATGAGTTAGATTGATAATAATAAGAGTAATAAGCATAGTAATTGTCGTTCTATCGGTCATATAACCATAATATGGCTAATAATATGAGTTAGATTGATAATAATGGGAGTAATAAGTATAGTAATTGTCGTTATATCGATCATATAAGCATAATATGGCTAATAATATGAGTTAGACTGATAATAATAAGAGTAATGAGTATAGTAATTGTCGTCCTATCGATCATATAAGCATAATATGGCTAATAATATGAGTTAGATTGATAATAATGAGAGTAATAAGTATAGTAATTGTCGTCCTATCGATCATATAAGCATAATATGGCTAATAATATGAGTTAGATTGATAATAATAAGAGTAATGAGTATAGTAATTGTCGTCCTATCGATCATATAAGCATAATATGGCTAATAATATGAGTTAGATTGATAATAATAAGAGTAATGAGTATAGTAATTGTCGTCCTATCGATTATATAAGCATAATATGGCTAATAATATGAGTTAGTTTGATAACTGTGAGTGTAATAAGTATAGTAATTGTCGTTATATCGATCATATAAGCATAATATGGCTAATAATATGATTTAGATTGATAATAATAAGAGTAATGAGTATAGTAATTGTCGTCCTATCGATCATATAAGCATAATATGGCTAATAATATGAGTTAGATTGATAATAATAAGAGTAATGAGTATAGTAATTGTCGTTCTATCGATCATAAGGCACAATATGGATAATAATATGAGTTAGATTGATAATAATAAGAGTAATGAGTAAAGTAATTGTCGTCCTATCGATCATATAAGCATAATATGGCTAATAATATGAGTTAGATTGATAATAATAAGAGTAATAAGTATAGTAATTGTCGTTCTATCGATCATATAAGCACAATATGGATAATAATATGAGTTAGATTGATAATAATGGGAGTAATAAGTATAGTAATTGTCGTTCTATCGATCATATAAGCATAATATGGCTAATAATATGAGTTAGATTGATAATAGTAAGAGTAATGAGTATAGTAATTGTCGTCCTATCCATCATATAAGCATAATATGGCTAATAATATGAGTTAGATTGATAATAATAAGAGTAATAAGCATAGTAATTGTCGTTCTATCGGTCATATAACCATAATATGGCTAATAATATGAGTTAGATTGATAATAATGAGAGTAATAAGTATAGTAATTGTCGTTATATCGATCATATAAGCATAATATGGCTAATAATATGAGTTAGACTGATAATAATAAGAGTAATGAGTATAGTAATTGTCGTCCTATCGATCATATAAGCATAATATTGCTAATAATATGAGTTAGATTGATAATAATGAGAGTAATAAGTATAGTAATTGTCGTCCTCTCGATCATATAAGCATAATATGGCTAATAATATGAGTTAGATTGATAATAATAATAGTTATGAGTATAGTAATTGTCGTCCTATCGATCATATAAGCATAATATGGCTAATAATATGAGTTAGATTGATAATAATAAGAGTAATGAGTATAGTAATTGTCGTCCTATCGATTATATAAGCATAATATGGCTAATAATATGAGTTAGTTTGATAACTGTGAGTGTAATAAGTATAGTAATTGTCGTTATATCGATCATATAAGCATAATATGGCTAATAATATGAGTTAGATTGATAATAATAAGAGTAATAAGCATAGTAATTGTCGTTCTATCGGTCATATAACCATAATATGGCTAATAATATGAGTTAGATTGATTATAATGAGAGTAATAAGTATAGTAATTGTCGTTCTATCGATCATATAAGCATAATATGGCTAATAATATGAGTTAGACTGATAATGATAAGAGTAATGAGTATAGTAATTGTCGTCCTATCGATCATATAAGCATAATGTGGCTAATAATATGAGTTAGATTGATAATAATAAGAGTAATAAGTATAGTAATTGTCGTTCTATCGGTCATATAACCATAATATGGCTAATAATATGAGTTAGATTGATAACAATAAGAGTAATGAGTATAGTAATTGTCGTCCTATCGATCATATAAGCATAATATGGCTAATAATATGAGTTAGATTGATAATAATAAGAGTAATGAGTATAGTAATTGTCGTCCTATCGATCATATAAGCATAATATGGCTAATAATATGAGTTAGATTGATAATAATAAGAGTAATAAGTATAGTAATTGTCGTTCTATCGATCATATAAGCACAATATGGATAATAATATGAGTTAGATTGATAATAATGGGAGTAATAAGTATAGTAATTGTCGTTCTATCGATCATATAAGCATAATATGGCTAATAATATGAGTTAGATTGATAATAATAAGAGTAATGAGTATAGTAATTGTCGTCCTATCGATTATATAAGCATAATATGGCTAATAATATGAGTTAGATTGATAATAATAAGAGTAATAAGCATAGTAATTGTCGTTCTATCGGTCATATAAACATAATATGGCTAATAGTATGAGTTAGATTGATAATAATGAGAGAAATAAGTATAGTAATTGTCGTTATATCGATCATATAAGCATAATATGGCTAATAATATGAGTTAGACTGATAATAATAAGAGTAATGAGTATAGTAATTGTCGTCCTATCGATCATATAAGCATAATATGGCTAATAATATGAGTTAGATTGATAATAATGAGAGTAATAAGTATAGTAATTGTCGTTCTATCGATCATATAAGCATATTATGGCTAATAATATGAGTTAGATTGATAATAATAAGAGTAATAAGCATAGTAATTGTCGTTCTATCGGTCATATAACCATAATATGGCTAATAATATGAGTTAGATTGATAATAATGAGAGTAATAAGTACAGTAATTGTCGTTATATCGATCATATAAGCACAATATGGCTAATAATATGAGTTAGATTGATAATAATAAGAGTAATGAGTATAGTAATTGTCGTCCTATCGATCATATAAGCATAATATGGCTAATAATATGAGTTAGATTGATAATAATAAGAGTAATGAGTATAGTAATTGTCGTTCTATCGATCATATAAGCACAATATGGATAATAATATGAGTTAGATTGATAATAATAAGAGTAATGAGTATAGTAATTGTCGTCCTATCGATCATATAAGCATAATATGGCTAATAATATGAGTTAGATTGATAATAATAAGAGTAATAAGTATAGTAATTGTCGTTCTATCGATCATATAAGCACAATATGGATAATAATATGAGTTAGATTGATAATAATGGGAGTAATAAGTATAGTAATTGTCGTTCTATCGATCATATAAGCATAATATGGCTAATAATATGAGTTAGATTGATAATAATAAGAGTAATGAGTATAGTAATTGTCGTCCTATCGATTATATAAGCATAATATGGCTAATAATATGAGTTAGATTGATAATAATAAGAGTAATAAGCATAGTAATTGTCGTTCTATCGGTCATATAACCATAATATGGCTAATAATATGAGTTAGATTGATAATAATGAGAGTAATAAGTATAGTAATTGTCGTTCTATCGATCATATAACCATAATATGGCTAATAATATGAGTTAGACTGATAATGATAAGAGTAATGAGTATAGTAATTGTCGTCCTATCGATCATATAAGCATAATGTGGCTAATAATATGAGTTAGATTGATAATAATAAGAGTAATAAGTATAGTAATTGTCGTTCTATCGGTCATATAACCATAATATGGCTAATAATATGAGTTAGATTGATAATAATACGAGTATTGAGTATAGTAATTTTCGTCATATCGATCATATAAGCATAATATGGCTAATAATATGAGTTAGATTGATAATAATAAGAGTAATGAGTATAGTAATTGTCGTCCTATCGATCATATAAGCATAATATGGCTAATAATATGAGTTAGATTGATAATAATAAGAGTAATGAGTATAGTAAATTGTCGTCCTATCGATCATATAAGCATAATATGGCTAATAATATGAGTTAGATTGATAATAATAAGAGTAATGAGTATAGTAATTGTCGTCCTATCGATCATATAAGCACAATATGGCTAATAATATGAGTTAGATTGATAATAATAAGAGTAATAAGCATAGTAATTGTCGTTCTATCGGTCATATAACCATAATATGGCTAATAATATGAGTTAGATTGATAATAATGGGAGTAATAAGTATCGTAATTGTCGTTATATCGATCATATAAGCATAATATGGCTAATAATATGAGTTAGATTGATAATAATAAGAGTAATAAGCATAGTAATTGTCGTCCTATCGATCATATAAGCATAATATGGCTAATAATATGAGTTAGATTGATAATAATAAGAGTAATGAGTATAGTAATTGTCGTCCTATCGATCATATAAGCATAATATGGCTAATAATATGAGTTCGATTGATAATAATAAGAGTAATGAGTATAGTAATTGTCGTCCTATCGATCATATAAGCATAATATGGCTAATAATATGAGTTAGATTGATAATAATAAGAGTAATGAGTATAGTAATTGTCGTTCTATCGATCATATAAGCATAATATGGCTAATAATATGAGTTAGATTGATAATAATAAGAGTAATGAGTATAGTAATTGTCGTCCTATCGATCATATAAGCATAATGTGGCTAATAATATGAGTTAGATTGATAATAATAAGAGTAATAAGTATAGTAATTGTCGTTCTATCTGTCATATAACCATAATATGGCTAATAATATGAGTTAGATTGATAATAATACGAGTATTGAGTATAGTAATTGTCGTCATATCGATCATATAAGCATAATATGGCTAATAATATGAGTTAGATTGATAATAATAAGAGTAATGAGTATAGTAATTGTCGTCCTATCGATCATATAAGCATAATATGGCTAATAATATGAGTTAGATTGATAATAATAAGCGTAATGAGTATAGTAGTTGTCGTCCTATCGATCATATAAGCATAATGTGGCTAATAATATGAGTTAGATTGATAATAATAAGAGTAATAAGTATAGTAATTGTCGTTCTATCGATCATATAAGCACAATATGGCTAATAATATGAGTTAGATTGATAATAATGAGAGTAATAAGTATAGTAATTGTCGTTCTATCGATCATATAAGCATAATATGGCTAATAATATGAGTTAGATTGATAATAATAAGAGTAATAAGCATAGTAATTGTCTTTCTATCGGTCATATAAGCACAATATGGCTAATAATATGAGTTAGATTGATAATAATGAGAGTAATAAGTATAGTAATTGTCGTTATATCGATCATATAAGCATAATATGGCTAATAATATGAGTTAGACTGATAATAATAAGAGTAATGAGTATAGTAATTGTCGTCCTATCGATCATATAAGCATAATATGGCTAATAATATGAGTTAGATTGATAATAATAAGAGTAATAAGTATAGTAATTGTCGTTCTATCGATCATATAAGCACAATATGGCCAATAATATGAGTTAGATTGATAATAATGAGAGCAATAAGTATAGTAATTGTCGTTCTATCGATCATATAAGCATAATATGGCTAATAATATGAGTTAGATTGATAATAATAAGAGTAATAAGCATAGTAATTGTCGTTCTATCGGTCATATAACCATAATATGGCTAATAATATGAGTTAGATTGATAATATTGAGAGTAATAAGTATAGTAATTGTCGTTATATCGATCATATAAGCATAATATGGGCTAATAATATGAGTTAGATTGATAATAATAAGAGTAATGAGTATAGTAATTGTCGTCCTATCGATCATATAAGCATAATATGGCTAATAATATGAGTTAGATTGATAATAATAAGAGTAATGAGTATAGTAATTGTCGTCCTATCGATCATGTAAGCATAATATGGCCAATAATATGAGTTAGATTGATAATAATACGAGTATTGAGTATAGTAATTGTCGTCATATCGATCACATAAGCATAATATGGCTAATAATATGAGTTAGATTGATAATAATAAGAGTAATGAGTATAGTAATTGTCGTCCTATGGATCATATAAGCATAATATGGCTAATAATATGAGTTAGATTGATAATAATAAGAGTAATGAGTATAGTTATTGTCGTCCTATCGATCATATAAGCATAATATGGCTAATAATACCAGTTAGATTGATAATAATGAGAGTAATAAGTATAGTAATTGTCGTTCTATCGATCATATAAGCACAATATGGCTAATAATATGAGTTAGATTGATAATAATAAGAGTAATGAGTATAGTAATTGTCGTCCTATCGATCATATAAGCATAATGTGGCTAATAATATGAGTTAGATTGATAATAATAAGAGTAATAAGTATAGTAACTGTCGTTCTATCTGTCATATAACCATAATATGGCTAATAATACGAGTTAGATTGATAATAATGGGAGTAATAAGTATTGTAATTGTCGTTCTATCGATCATATAAGCATAATATGGCTAATAATATGAGTTAGATTGATAATAATAAGAGTAATGAGTATAGTAATTGTCGTCCTATCGATCATATAAGCATAATATGGCTAATAATATGAGTTAGATTGATAATAATAAGAGTAATAAGCATAGTAATTGTCGTTCTATCGGTCATATAACCATAATATGGCTAATAATATGAGTTAGATTGATAATAATGAGAGTAATAAGTATAGTAATTGTCGTTATATCGATCATATACGCATAATATGGCTAATAATATGAGTTAGATTGATAATTATAAGAGTAATGAGTATAGTAATTGTCGTCCTATCGATCATATAAGCATAATATGGCTAATAATATGAGTTAGATTGATAATAATAAGAGTAATGAGTATAGTAATTGTCGTCCTATCGATCATATAAGCATAATATGGCTAATAATATGAGTTAGATTGATAATAATAAGAGAAATAAGTATAGTAATTGTCGTTCTATCGATCATATAAGCACAATATGGATAATAATATGAGTTAGATTGATAATAATGGGAGTAATAAGTATAGTAATTGTCGTTCTATCGATCATATAAGCATAATATGGCTAATAATATGAGTTAGATTGATAATAATAAGAGTAATGAGTATAGTAATTGTCGTCCTATCGATCATATAAGCATAATATGGCTAATAATATGAGTTAGATTGATAATAATAAGAGTAATAAGCGTAGTAATTGTCGTTCTATCGGTCATATAACCATAATATGGCTAATAATATGAGTTAGATTGATAATAATGAGAGTAATAAGTATAGTAATTGTCGTTATATCGATCATATAAGCATAATATGGCTAATAATATGAGTTAGACTGATAATAATAAGAGTAATGAGTATAGTAATTGTCGTCCTATCGATCATATAAGCATAATATGGCTAATAATATGAGTTAGATTGATAATAATAAGAGTAATAAGTATAGTAATTGTCGTTCTATCGATCATATAAGCACAATATGGCTAATAATATGAGTTAGATTGATAATAATGAGAGTAATAAGTATAGTAATTGTCGTTCTATCGATCATATAAGCATAATATGGCTAATAATATGAGTTAGATTGATAATAATAAGAGTAATAAGCATAGTAATTGTCGTTCTATCGGTCATATAACCATAATATGGCTAATAATATGAGTTAGATTGATAATATTGAGAGTAATAAGTATAGTAATTGTCGTTATATCGATCATATAAGCATAATATGGCTAATAATATGAGTTAGATTGATAATAATAAGAGTAATGAGTACAGTAATTGTCGTCCTATCGATTATATAAGCATAATATGGCTAATAATATGAGTTAGTTTGATAACTGTGAGTGTAATAAGTATAGTAATTGTCGTTATATCGATCATATAAGCATAATATGGCTAATAATATGATTTAGATTGATAATAATAAGAGTAATGAGTATAGTAATTGTCGTCCTATCGATCATATAAGCATAATATGGCTAATAATATGAGTTAGATTGATAATAATAAGAGTAATGAGTATAGTAATTGTCGTCCTATCGATCATGTAAGCATAATATGGCTAATAATATGAGTTAGATTGATAATAATACGAGTATTGAGTATAGTAATTGTCGTCATATCGATCATATAAGCATAATATGGCTAGTAATATGAGTTAGATTAATAATAATAAGAGTAATGAGTACAGCAATTGTCGTCCTATCGATCATATAAGCATAATATGGCTAATAATATGAGTTAGATTGATAATAATAAGAGTAATGAGTATAGTAATTGTCGTCCTATCGATCATATAAGCATAATATGGCTAATAATATGAGTTCGATTGATAATAATAAGAGTAATGAGTATAGTAATTGTCGTCCTATCGATCATATAAGCATAATATGGCTAATAATATGAGTTAGATTGATAATAATAAGAGTAATGAGTATAGTAATTGTCGTCCTATCGATCATATAAGCATAATATGGCTAATAATATGAGTTAGATTGATAATAATAAGAGTAATGAGTATAGTTATTGTCGTCCTATCGATCATATAACCATAATATGGCTAATAATATGAGTTAGTTTGATAACTGTGAGTGTAATAAGTATAGTAATTGTCGTTATATCGATCATATAAGCATAATATGGCTAATAATATGATTTAGATTGATAATAATAAGAGTAATGAGTATAGTAATTGTCGTCCTATCGATCATATAAGCATAATATGGCTAATAATATGAGTTAGATTGATAATAATAAGAGTAATGAGTATAGTAATTGTCGTCCTATCGATCATGTAAGCATAATATGGCTAATAATATGAGTTAGATTGATAATAATACGAGTATTGAGTATAGTAATTGTCGTCATATCGATCATATAAGCATAATATGGCTAATAATATGAGTTAGATTGATAATAATAAGAGTAATGAGTACAGCAATTGTCGTCCTATCGATCATACAAGCATAATATGGCTAATAATATGAGTTAGATTGATAATAATAAGAGTAATGAGTATAGTAATTGTCGTCCTATCGATCATATAAGCATAATATGGCTAATAATATGAGTTCGATTGATAATAATAAGAGTAATGAGTATAGTAATTGTCGTCCTATCGATCATATAAGCATAATATGGCTAATAATATGAGTTAGATTGATAATAATAAGAGTAATGAGTATAGTAATTGTCGTCCTATCGATCATATAAGCATAATATGGCTAATAATATGAGTTAGATTGATAATAATAAGAGTAATGAGTATAGTTATTGTCGTCCTATCGATCATATAACCATAATATGGCTAATAATATGAGTTAGATTGATAATAATAAGAGTAATAAGTATAGTAATTGTCGTTCTATCGATCATATAAGCACAATATGGCTAATCATATGAGTTAGATTGATAATAATAAGAGTAATGAGTATTGTAATTGTCGTCCTATCGATCATATAAGCATAATGTGGCTAATAATATGAGTTAGATTGATAATAATAAGAGTAATAAGTATAGTAATTGTCGTTCTATCTGTCATATAACCATAATATGGCTAATAATATGAGTTAGATTGATAATAATACGAGTATTGAGTATAGTAATTGTCGTCATATCGATCATATAAGCATAATATGGCTAATAATATGAGTTAGATTGATAATAATAAGAGTAATGAGTATAGTAATTGTCGTCCTATCGATCATATAAGCATAATATGGCTAATAATATGAGTTAGATTGATAATTTATAAGAGTAATAAGCATAGTAATTGTCGTTCTATCGGTCATATAACCATAATATGGCTAATAATATGAGTTAGATTGATAATAATGAGAGTAATAAGTATAGTAATTGTCGTTCTATCGATCATATAAGCACAATATGGCTAATAATATGAGTTAGATTGATAATAATAAGAGTAATGAGTATAGTAATTGTCGTCCTATCGATCATATAAGCATAATGTGGCTAATAATATGAGTTAGATTGATAATAATAAGAGTAATAAGTATAGTAATTGTCGTTCTATCTGTCATATAACCATAATATGGCTAATAATATGAGTTAGATTGATAATAATACGAGTATTGAGTATAGTAATTGTCGTCATATCGATCATATAAGCATAATATGGCTAATAATATGAGTTAGATTGATAATAATAAGAGTAATGAGTATAGTAATTGTCGTCCTATCGATCATATAAGCATAATATGGCTAATAATATGAGTTAGATTGATAATAATAAGCGTAATGAGTATAGTAATTGTCGCCCTATCGATCATATAAGCATAATGTGGCTAATAATATGAGTTAGATTGATAATAATAAGAGTAATAAGTATAGTAATTGTCGTTCTATCGATCATATAAGCACAATATGGCTAATAATATGAGTTAGATTGATAATAATGAGAGTAATAAGTATAGTAATTGTCGTTCTATCGATCATATAAGCATAATATGGCTAATAATATGAGTTAGATTGATAATAATAAGAGTAATAAGCATAGTAATTGTCTTTCTATCGGTCATATAAGCACAATATGGCTAATAATATGAGTTAGATTGATAATAATGAGAGTAATAAGTATAGTAATTGTCGTTATATCGATCATATAAGCATAATATGGCTAATAATATGAGTTAGACTGATAATAATAAGAGTAATGAGTATAGTAATTGTCGTCCTATCGATCATATAAGCATAATATGGCTAATAATATGAGTTAGATTGATAATAATAAGAGTAATAAGTATAGTAATTGTCGTTCTATCGATCATATAAGCACAATATGGCCAATAATATGAGTTAGATTGATAATAATGAGAGTAATAAGTATAGTAATTGTCGTTCTATCGATCATATAAGCATAATATGGCTAATAATATGAGTTAGATTGATAATAATAAGAGTAATAAGCATAGTAATTGTCGTTCTATCGGTCATATAACCATAATATGGCTAATAATATGAGTTAGATTGATAATATTGAGAGTAATAAGTATAGTAATTGTCGTTATATCGATCATATAAGCATAATATGGCTAATAATATGAGTTAGATTGATAATAATAAGAGTAATGAGTATAGTAATTGTCGTCCTATCGATCATATAAGCATAATATGGCTAATAATATGAGTTAGATTGATAATAATAAGAGTAATGAGTATAGTAATTGTCGTCCTATCGATCATGTAAGCATAATATGGCCAATAATATGAGTTAGATTGATAATAATACGAGTATTGAGTATAGTAATTGTCGTCATATCGATCATATAAGCATAATATGGCTAATAATATGAGTTAGATTGATAATAATAAGAGTAATGAGTATAGTAATTGTCGTCCTATCGATCATATAAGCATAATATGGCTAATAATATGAGTTAGATTGATAATAATAAGAGTAATGAGTATAGTTATTGTCGTCCTATCGATCATATAAGCATAATATGGCTAATAATACCAGTTAGATTGATAATAATGAGAGTAATAAGTATAGTAATTGTCGTTCTATCGATCATATAAGCACAATATGGCTAATAATATGAGTTAGATTGATAATAATAAGAGTAATGAGTATAGTAATTGTCGTCCTATCGATCATATAAGCATAATGTGGCTAATAATATGAGTTAGATTGATAATAATAAGAGTAATAAGTATAGTAACTGTCGTTCTATCTGTCATATAACCATAATATGGCTAATAATACGAGTTAGATTGATAATAATGGGAGTAATAAGTATTGTAATTGTCGTTCTATCGATCATATAAGCATAATATGGCTAATAATATGAGTTAGATTGATAATAATAGGAGTAATGAGTATAGTAATTGTCGTCCTATCGATCATATAAGCATAATATGGCTAATAATATGAGTTAGATTGATAATAATAAGAGTAATAAGCATAGTAATTGTCGTTCTATCGGTCATATAACCATAATATGGCTAATAATATGAGTTAGATTGATAATAATGAGAGTAATAAGTATAGTAATTGTCGTTATATCGATCATATAAGCATAATATGGCTAATAATATGAGTTAGATTGATAATTATAAGAGTAATGAGTATAGTAATTGTCGTCCTATCGATCATATAAGCATAATATGGCTAATAATATGAGTTAGATTGATAATAATAAGAGTAATGAGTATAGTAATTGTCGTCCTATCGATCATATAAGCATAATATGGCTAATAATATGAGTTAGATTGATAATAATAAGAGAAATAAGTATAGTAATTGTCGTTCTATCGATCATATAAGCACAATATGGATAATAATATGAGTTAGATTGATAATAATGGGAGTAATAAGTATAGTAATTGTCGTTCTATCGATCATATAAGCATAATATGGCTAATAATATGAGTTAGATTGATAATAATAAGAGTAATGAGTATAGTAATTGTCGTCCTATCGATCATATAAGCATAATATGGCTAATAATATGAGTTAGATTGATAATAATAAGAGTAATAAGCGTAGTAATTGTCGTTCTATCGGTCATATAACCATAATATGGCTAATAATATGAGTTAGATTGATAATAATGAGAGTAATAAGTATAGTAATTGTCGTTATATCGATCATATAAGCATAATATGGCTAATAATATGAGTTAGACTGATAATAATAAGAGTAATGAGTATAGTAATTGTCGTCCTATCGATCATATAAGCATAATATGGCTAATAATATGAGTTAGATTGATAATAATAAGAGTAATAAGTATAGTAATTGTCGTTCTATCGATCATATAAGCACAATATGGCTAATAATATGAGTTAGATTGATAATAATGAGAGTAATAAGTATAGTAATTGTCGTTCTATCGATCATATAAGCATAATATGGCTAATAATATGAGTTAGATTGATAATAATAAGAGTAATAAGCATAGTAATTGTCGCTCTATCGGTCATATAACCATAATATGGCTAATAATATGAGTTAGATTGATAATATTGAGAGTAATAAGTATAGTAATTGTCGTTATATCGATCATATAAGCATAATATGGCTAATAATATGAGTTAGATTGATAATAATAAGAGTAATGAGTATAGTAATTGTCGTCCTATCGATCATATAAGCATAATATGGCTAATAATATGAGTTAGATTGATAATAATAAGAGTAATAAGTATAGTAATTGTCGTTCTATCGATCATATAAGCGCAATATGGCTAATAATATGAGTTAGATTGATAATAATGAGAGTAATAAGTATAGTAATTGTCGTTATATCGATCATATAAGCATAATATGGCTAATAATATGAGTTAGATTGATAATAATAAGAGTAATGAGTATAGTAATTGTCGTCCTATCGATCATATGAGCATAATATGGCTAATAATATGAGTTAGATTGATAATAATAAGAGTAATGAGTATAGAAATTGTCGTCCTATCGATTATATAAGCATAATATGGCTAATAATATGAGTTAGTTTGATAACTGTGAGTGTAATAAGTATAGTAATTGTCGTTATATCGATCATATAAGCATAATATGGCTAATAATATGATTTAGATTGATAATAATAAGAGTAATGAGTATAGTAATTGTCGTCCTATCGATCATATAAGCATAATATGGCTAATAATATGAGTTAGATTGATAATAATAAGCGTAATGAGTATAGTAATTGTCGCCCTATCGATCATATAAGCATAATGTGGCTAATAATATGAGTTAGATTGATAATAATAAGAGTAATAAGTATAGTAATTGTCGTTCTATCGATCATATAAGCACAATATGGCTAATAATATGAGTTAGATTGATAATAATGAGAGTAATAAGTATAGTAATTGTCGTTCTATCGATCATATAAGCATAATATGGCTAATAATATGAGTTAGATTGATAATAATAAGAGTAATAAGCATAGTAATTGTCTTTCTATCGGTCATATAAGCACAATATGGCTAATAATATGAGTTAGATTGATAATAATGAGAGTAATAAGTATAGTAATTGTCGTTATATCGATCATATAAGCATAATATGGCTAATAATATGAGTTAGACTGATAATAATAAGAGTAATGAGTATAGTAATTGTCGTCCTATCGATCATATAAGCATAATATGGCTAATAATATGAGTTAGATTGATAATAATAAGAGTAATAAGTATAGTAATTGTCGTTCTATCGATCATATAAGCACAATATGGCCAATAATATGAGTTAGATTGATAATAATGAGAGTAATAAGTATAGTAATTGTCGTTCTATCGATCATATAAGCATAATATGGCTAATAATATGAGTTAGATTGATAATAATAAGAGTAATAAGCATAGTAATTGTCGTTCTATCGGTCATATAACCATAATATGGCTAATAATATGAGTTAGATTGATAATATTGAGAGTAATAAGTATAGTAATTGTCGTTATATCGATCATATAAGCATAATATGGCTAATAATATGAGTTAGATTGATAATAATAAGAGTAATGAGTATAGTAATTGTCGTCCTATCGATCATATAAGCATAATATGGCTAATAATATGAGTTAGATTGATAATAATAAGAGTAATGAGTATAGTAATTGTCGTCCTATCGATCATGTAAGCATAATATGGCCAATAATATGAGTTAGATTGATAATAATACGAGTATTGAGTATAGTAATTGTCGTCATATCGATCATATAAGCATAATATGGCTAATAATATGAGTTAGATTGATAATAATAAGAGTAATGAGTATAGTAATTGTCGTCCTATCGATCATATAAGCATAATATGGCTAATAATATGAGTTAGATTGATAATAATAAGAGTAATGAGTATAGTTATTGTCGTCCTATCGATCATATAAGCATAATATGGCTAATAATACCAGTTAGATTGATAATAATGAGAGTAATAAGTATAGTAATTGTCGTTCTATCGATCATATAAGCACAATATGGCTAATAATATGAGTTAGATTGATAATAATAAGAGTAATGAGTATAGTAATTGTCGTCCTATCGATCATATAAGCATAATGTGGCTAATAATATGAGTTAGATTGATAATAATAAGAGTAATAAGTATAGTAACTGTCGTTCTATCTGTCATATAACCATAATATGGCTAATAATACGAGTTAGATTGATAATAATGGGAGTAATAAGTATTGTAATTGTCGTTCTATCGATCATATAAGCATAATATGGCTAATAATATGAGTTAGATTGATAATAATAGGAGTAATGAGTATAGTAATTGTCGTCCTATCGATCATATAAGCATAATATGGCTAATAATATGAGTTAGATTGATAATAATAAGAGTAATAAGCATAGTAATTGTCGTTCTATCGGTCATATAACCATAATATGGCTAATAATATGAGTTAGATTGATAATAATGAGAGTAATAAGTATAGTAATTGTCGTTATATCGATCATATAAGCATAATATGGCTAATAATATGAGTTAGATTGATAATTATAAGAGTAATGAGTATAGTAATTGTCGTCCTATCGATCATATAAGCATAATATGGCTAATAATATGAGTTAGATTGATAATAATAAGAGTAATGAGTATAGTAATTGTCGTCCTATCGATCATATAAGCATAATATGGCTAATAATATGAGTTAGATTGATAATAATAAGAGAAATAAGTATAGTAATTGTCGTTCTATCGATCATATAAGCACAATATGGATAATAATATGAGTTAGATTGATAATAATGGGAGTAATAAGTATAGTAATTGTCGTTCTATCGATCATATAAGCATAATATGGCTAATAATATGAGTTAGATTGATAATAATAAGAGTAATGAGTATAGTAATTGTCGTCCTATCGATCATATAAGCATAATATGGCTAATAATATGAGTTAGATTGATAATAATAAGAGTAATAAGCGTAGTAATTGTCGTTCTATCGGTCATATAACCATAATATGGCTAATAATATGAGTTAGATTGATAATAATGAGAGTAATAAGTATAGTAATTGTCGTTATATCGATCATATAAGCATAATATGGCTAATAATATGAGTTAGACTGATAATAATAAGAGTAATGAGTATAGTAATTGTCGTCCTATCGATCATATAAGCATAATATGGCTAATAATATGAGTTAGATTGATAATAATAAGAGTAATAAGTATAGTAATTGTCGTTCTATCGATCATATAAGCACAATATGGCTAATAATATGAGTTAGATTGATAATAATGAGAGTAATAAGTATAGTAATTGTCGTTCTATCGATCATATAAGCATAATATGGCTAATAATATGAGTTAGATTGATAATAATAAGAGTAATAAGCATAGTAATTGTCGCTCTATCGGTCATATAACCATAATATGGCTAATAATATGAGTTAGATTGATAATATTGAGAGTAATAAGTATAGTAATTGTCGTTATATCGATCATATAAGCATAATATGGCTAATAATATGAGTTAGATTGATAATAATAAGAGTAATGAGTATAGTAATTGTCGTCCTATCGATCATATAAGCATAATATGGCTAATAATATGAGTTAGATTGATAATAATAAGAGTAATAAGTATAGTAATTGTCGTTCTATCGATCATATAAGCGCAATATGGCTAATAATATGAGTTAGATTGATAATAATGAGAGTAATAAGTATAGTAATTGTCGTTCTATCGATCATATAAGCATAATATGGCTAATAATATGAGTTAGATTGATAATAATAAGAGTAATAAGCATAGTAATTGTCGTTCTATCGGTCATATAACCATAATATGGCTAATAATATGAGTTAGATTGATAATAATGAGAGTAATAAGTATAGTAATTGTCGTTATATCGATCATATAAGCATAATATGGCTAATAATATGAGTTAGATTGATAATAATAAGAGTAATGAGTATAGTAATTGTCGTCCTATCGATCATATGAGCATAATATGGCTAATAATATGAGTTAGATTGATAATAATAAGAGTAATGAGTATAGAAATTGTCGTCCTATCGATTATATAAGCATAATATGGCTAATAATATGAGTTAGTTTGATAACTGTGAGTGTAATAAGTATAGTAATTGTCGTTATATCGATCATATAAGCATAATATGGCTAATAATATGATTTAGATTGATAATAATAAGAGTAATGAGTATAGTAATTGTCGTCCTATCGATCATATAAGCATAATATGGCTAATAATATGAGTTAGATTGATAATAATAAGAGTAATGAGTATAGTAATTGTCGTCCTATCGATCATGTAAGCATAATATGGCTAATAATATGAGTTAGATTGATAATAATACGAGTATTGAGTATAGTAATTGTCGTCATATCGATCATATAAGCATAATGTGGCTAATAATATGAGTTAGATTGATAATAATAAGAGTAATGAGTATAGTAATTGTCGTCCTATCGATCATATAAGCATAATATGGCAAATAATATGAGTTAGATTGATAATAATAAGAGTAATAAGTATAGTAATTGTCGTTCTATCGGTCATATAACCATAATATGGCTAATAATATGAGTTAGACTGATAATAATACGAGTATTGAGTATAGTTATTGTCGTCCTATCGATCATATACGCATAATATGGCTAATAATATGAGTTAGATTGATAATAATAAGAGTAATAAGTATAGTAATTGTCGTTCTATCGATCATATAAGCACAATATGGCTAATAATATGAGTTAGATTGATAATAATAAGAGTAATGAGTATAGTAATTGTCGTCCTATCGGTCATATAAGCATAATGTGGCTAATAATATGAGTTAGATTGATAATAATAAGAGTAATAAGTATAGTAATTGTCGTTCTATCGGTCATATAACCATAATATGGCTAATAATATGAGTTAGATTGATAATAATACGAGTATTGAGTATAGTAATTTTCGTCATATCGATCATATAAGCATAATATGGCTAATAATATGAGTTAGATTGATAATAATAAGAGTAATGAGTATAGTAATTGTCGTCCTATCGATCATATAAGCATAATATGGCTAATAATATGAGTTAGATTGATAATAATAAGAGTAATGAGTATAGTAATTGTCGTCCTATCGATCATATAAGCATAATATGGCTAATAATATGAGTTAGATTGATAATAATAAGAGTGATAAGTATAGTAATTGTCGTTCTATCGATCATATAAGCACAATATGGATAATAATATGAGTTAGATTGATAATAATGGGAGTAATAAGTATAGTAATTGTCGTTCTATCGATCATATAAGCATAATATGGCTAATAATATGAGTTAGATTGATAATAATAAGAGTAATAAGTATAGTAATTGTCGTTCTATCTGTCATATAACCATAATATGGCTAATAATATGAGTTAGATTGATAATAATACGAGTATTGAGTATAGTAATTGTCGTCATATCGATCATATAAGCATAATATGGCTAATAATATGAGTTAGATTGATAATAATAAGAGTAATGAGTATAGTAATTGTCGTCCTATCGATCATATAAGCATAATATGGCTAATAATATGAGTTAGATTGATAATAATAAGCGTAATGAGTATAGTAATTGTCGTCCTATCGATCATATAAGCATAATGTGGCTAATAATATGAGTTAGATTGATAATAATAAGAGTAATAAGTATAGTAATTGTCGTTCTATCGATCATATAAGCATAATATGGCTAATAATATGAGTTAGATTGATAATAATGAGAGTAATGAGTATAGTAATTGTCGTCCTATCGATCATATAAGCATAATATGGCTAATAATATGAGTTAGATTGATAATAATAAGAGTAATGAGTATAGCAATTGTCGTCCTATCGATCATATAAGCATAATATGGCTAATAATATGAGTTAGATTGATAATAATGGGAGTAATAAGTATAGTAATTGTCGTTCTATCGATCATATAAGCATAATATGGCTAATAATATGAGTTAGATTGATAATAATAATAGTTATGAGTATAGTAATTGTCGTCCTATCGATCATATAAGCATAATATGGCTAATAATATGAGTTAGATTGATAATAATAAGAGTAATGAGTATAGTAATTGTCGTCCTATCGATTATATAAGCATAATATGGCTAATAATATGAGTTAGTTTGATAACTGTGAGTGTAATAAGTATAGTAATTGTCGTTATATCGATCATATAAGCATAATATGGCTAATAATATGATTTAGATTGATAATAATAAGAGTAATGAGTATAGTAATTGTCGTTCTATCGATCATATAAGCACAATATGGATAATAATATGAGTTAGATTGATAATAATAAGAGTAATGAGTATAGTAATTGTCGTCCTATCGATCATATAAGCATAATATGGCTAATAATATGAGTTAGATTGATAATAACAAGAGTAATAAGTATAGTAATTGTCGTTATATCGATCATATAAGCATAATATGGCTAATAATATGAGTTAGACTGATAATAATAAGAGTAATGAGTATAGTAATTGTCGTCCTATCGATCATATAAGCATAATATGGCTAATAATATGAGTTAGATTGATAATAATGAGAGTAATAAGTATAGTAATTGTCGTCCTATCGATCATATAAGCATAATATGGCTAATAATATGAGTTAGACTGATAATAATAAGAGTAATGAGTATAGTAATTGTCGTCCTATCGATCATATAAGCATAATATGGCTAATAATATGAGTTAGATTGATAATAATAAGAGTAATGAGTATAGTAATTGTCGTCCTATCGATCATATAAGCATAATATGGCTAATAATATGAGTTAGATTGATAATAATAAGAGTAATAAGTATAGTAATTGTCGTTCTATCGATCATATAAGCACAATATGGATAATAATATGAGTTAGATTGATAATAATGGGAGTAATAAGTATAGTAATTGTCGTTCTATCGATCATATAAGCATAATATGGCTAATAATATGAGTTAGATTGATAATAATAAGAGTAATGAGTATAGTAATTGTCGTCCTATCGATTATATAAGCATAATATGGCTAATAATAAGAGTTAGATTGATAATAATAAGAGTAATAAGCATAGTAATTGTCGTTCTATCGGTCATATAACCATAATATGGCTAATAATATGAGTTAGATTGATAATAATGAGAGAAATAAGTATAGTAATTGTCGTTATATCGATCATATAAGCATAATATGGCTAATAATATGAGTTAGACTGATAATAATAAGAGTAATGAGTATAGTAATTGTCGTCCTATCGATCATATAAGCATAATATGGCTAATAATATGAGTTAGATTGATAATAATAAGAGTAATAAGTATAGTAATTGTCGTTCTATCGATCATATAAGCACAATATGGCGAACAATATGAGTTAGATTGATAATAATGAGAGTAATAAGTATAGTAATTGTCGTTCTATCGATCATATAAGCATAATATGGCTAATAATATGAGTTAGATTGATAATAATAAGAGTAATAAGCATAGTAATTGTCGTTCTATCGGTCATATAACCATAATATGGCTAATAATATGAGTTAGATTGATAATAATGAGAGTAATAAGTACCGTAATTGTCGTTATATCGATCATATAAGCACAATATGGCTAATAATATGAGTTAGATTGATAATAATAAGAGTAATGAGTATAGTAATTGTCGTCCTATCGACCATATAAGCATAATGTGGCTAATAATATGAGTTAGATTGATAATAATAAGAGTAATAAGTATAGTAATTGTCGTTCTATCGGTCATATAACCATAATATGGCTAATAATATGAGTTAGATTGATAATCATACGAGTATTGAGTATAGTAATTTTCGTCATATCGATCATATAAGCATAATATGGCTAATAATATGAGTTAGATTGATAATAATAAGAGTAATGAGTATAGTAATTGTCGTCCTATCGATCATATAAGCATAATATGGCTAATAATATGAGTTAGATTGATAATAATAAGAGTAATGAGTATAGCAATTGTCGTTCTATCGATCATATAAGCACAATATGGATAATAATATGAGTTAGATTGATAATAATGGGAGTAATAAGTATAGTAATTGTCGTTCTATCGATCATATAAGCATAATATGGCTAATAATATGAGTTAGATTGATAATAATGAGAGTAATGAGTATAGTAATTGTCGTCCTATCGATCATATAAGCATAATATGGCTAATAATATGAGTTAGATTGATAATAATAAGAGTAATAAGCATAGTAATTGTCCTTCTATCGGTCATATAACCATAATATGGCTAATAATATGAGTTAGATTGATAATAATGAGAGTAATAAGTATAGTAATTGTCGTTATATCGATCATATAAGCATAATATGGCTAATAATATGAGTTAGACTGATAATAATAAGAGTAATGAGTATAGTAATTGTCGTCCTATCGATCATATAAGCATAATATGGCTAATAATATGAGTTAGATTGATAATAATGAGAGTAATAAGTATAGTAATTGTCGTCCTATCGATCATATAAACATAATATGGCTAATAATATGAGTTAGACTGATAATAATAAGAGTAATGAGTATAGTAATTGTCGTCCTATCGATCATATAAGCATAATATGGCTAATAATATGAGTTAGATTGATAATAATAAGAGTAATGAGTATAGTAATTGTCGTCCTATCGATCATATAAGCATAATACGGCTAATAATATGAGTTAGATTGATAATAATAAGAGTAATGAGTATAGTAATTGTCGTCCTATCGATCATATAAGCACAATATGGCTAATAATATGAGTTAGATTGATAATAATAAGAGTAATAAGCATAGTAATTGTCGTTCTATCGGTCATATAACCATAATATGGCTAATAATATGAGTTAGATTGATAATAATGGGAGTAATAAGTATAGTAATTGTCGTTATATCGATCAAATAAGCATAATATGGCTAATAATATGAGTTAGACTGATAATAATAAGAGTAATGAGTATAGTAATTGTCGTCCTATCGATCATATAAGCATAATATGGCTAATAATATGAGTTAGATTGATAATAATGAGAGTAATAAGTATAGTAATTGTCGTCCTATCGATCATATAAGCATAATATGGCTAATAATATGAGTTAGATTGATAATAATAAGAGTAATGAGTATAGTAATTGTCGTCCTATCGATCATATAAGCATAATATGGCTAATAATATGAGTTAGATTGATAATAATAAGAGTAATGAGTATAGTAATTGTCGTCCTATCGATTATATAAGCATAATATGGCTAATAATATGAGTTAGTTTGATAACTGTGAGTGTAATAAGTATAGTAATTGTCGTTATATCGATCATATAAGCATAATATGGCTAATAATATGATTTAGATTGATAATAATAAGAGTAATGAGTATAGTAATTGTCGTCCTATCGATCATATAAGCATAATATGGCTAATAATATGAGTTAGATTGATAATAATAAGAGTAATGAGTATAGTAATTGTCGTTCTATCGATCATATAAGCACAATATGGATAATAATATGAGTTAGATTGATAATAATAAGAGTAATGAGTATAGTAATTGTCGTCCTATCGATCATATAAGCATAATATGGCTAATAATATGAGTTAGATTGATAATAATAAGAGTAATAAGTATAGTAATTGTCGTTCTATCGATCATATAAGCACAATATGGATAATAATATGAGTTAGATTGATAATAATGGGAGTAATAAGTATAGTAATTGTCGTTCTATCGATCATATAAGCATAATATGGCTAATAATATGAGTTAGATTGATAATAGTAAGAGTAATGAGTATAGTAATTGTCGTCCTATCCATCATATAAGCATAATATGGCTAATAATATGAGTTAGATTGATAATAATAAGAGTAATAAGCATAGTAATTGTCGTTCTATCGGTCATATAACCATAATATGGCTAATAATATGAGTTAGATTGATAATAATGAGAGTAATAAGTATAGTAATTGTCGTTATATCGATCATATAAGCATAATATGGCTAATAATATGAGTTAGACTGATAATAATAAGAGTAATGAGTATAGTAATTGTCGTCCTATCGATCATATAAGCATAATATTGCTAATAATATGAGTTAGATTGATAATAATGAGAGTAATAAGTATAGTAATTGTCGTCCTATCGATCATATAAGCATAATATGGCTAATAATATGAGTTAGATTGATAATAATAATAGTTATGAGTATAGTAATTGTCGTCCTATCGATCATATAAGCATAATATGGCTAATAATATGAGTTAGATTGATAATAATAAGAGTAATGAGTATAGTAATTGTCGTCCTATCGATTATATAAGCATAATATGGCTAATAATATGAGTTAGTTTGATAACTGTGAGTGTAATAAGTATAGTAATTGTCGTTATATCGATCATATAAGCATAATATGGCTAATAATATGAGTTAGATTGATAATAATAAGAGTAATAAGCATAGTAATTGTCGTTCTATCGGTCATATAACCATAATATGGCTAATAATATGAGTTAGATTGATTATAATGAGAGTAATAAGTATAGTAATTGTCGTTCTATCGATCATATAAGCATAATATGGCTAATAATATGAGTTAGACTGATAATGATAAGAGTAATGAGTATAGTAATTGTCGTCCTATCGATCATATAAGCATAATGTGGCTAATAATATGAGTTAGATTGATAATAATAAGAGTAATAAGTATAGTAATTGTCGTTCTATCGGTCATATAACCATAATATGGCTAATAATATGAGTTAGATTGATAACAATAAGAGTAATGAGTATAGTAATTGTCGTCCTATCGATCATATAAGCATAATATGGCTAATAATATGAGTTAGATTGATAATAATAAGAGTAATGAGTATAGTAATTGTCGTCCTATCGATCATATAAGCATAATATGGCTAATAATATGAGTTAGATTGATAATAATAAGAGTAATAAGTATAGTAATTGTCGTTCTATCGATCATATAAGCACAATATGGATAATAATATGAGTTAGATTGATAATAATGGGAGTAATAAGTATAGTAATTGTCGTTCTATCGATCATATAAGCATAATATGGCTAATAATATGAGTTAGATTGATAATAATAAGAGTAATGAGTATAGTAATTGTCGTCCTATCGATTATATAAGCATAATATGGCTAATAATATGAGTTAGATTGATAATAATAAGAGTAATAAGCATAGTAATTGTCGTTCTATCGGTCATATAAACATAATATGGCTAATAGTATGAGTTAGATTGATAATAATGAGAGAAATAAGTATAGTAATTGTCGTTATATCGATCATATAAGCATAATATGGCTAATAATATGAGTTAGACTGATAATAATAAGAGTAATGAGTATAGTAATTGTCGTCCTATCGATCATATAAGCATAATATGGCTAATAATATGAGTTAGATTGATAATAATAAGAGTAATAAGTATAGTAATTGTCGTTCTATCGATCATATAAGCACAATATGGCTAATAATATGAGTTAGATTGATAATAATGAGAGTAATAAGTATAGTAATTGTCGTTCTATCGATCATATAAGCATAATATGGCTAATAATATGAGTTAGATTGATAATAATAAGAGTAATAAGCATAGTAATTGTCGTTCTATCGGTCATATAACCATAATATGGCTAATAATATGAGTTAGATTGATAATAATGAGAGTAATAAGTACAGTAATTGTCGTTATATCGATCATATAAGCACAATATGGCTAATAATATGAGTTAGATTGATAATAATAAGAGTAATGAGTATAGTAATTGTCTTCCTATCGACCATATAAGCATAATGTGGCTAATAATATGAGTTAGATTGATAATAATAAGAGTAATAAGTATAGTAATTGTCGTTCTATCGGTCATATAACCATAATATGGCTAATAATATGAGTTAGATTGATAATCATACGAGTATTGAGTATAGTAATTTTCGTCATATCGATCATATAAGCATAATATGGCTAATAATATGAGTTAGATTGATAATAATAAGAGTAATGAGTATAGTAATTGTCGTCCTATCGATCATATAAGCATAATATGGCTAATAATATGAGTTAGATTGATAATAATAAGAGTAATGAGTATAGCAATTGTCGTTCTATCGATCATATAAGCACAATATGGATAATAAAATGAGTTAGATTGATAATAATGGGAGTAATAAGTATAGTAATTGTCGTTCTATCGATCATATAAGCATAATATGGCTAATAATATGAGTTAGATTGATAATAATGAGAGTAATGAGTATAGTAATTGTCGTCCTATCGATCATATAAGCATAATATGGCTAATAATATTAGTTAGATTGATAATAATAAGAGTAATAAGCATAGTAATTGTCGTTCTATCGGTCATATAACCATAATATGGCTAATAATATGAGTTAGATTGATAATAATGAGAGTAATAAGTATAGTAATTGTCGTTATATCGATCATATAAGCATAATATGGCTAATAATATGAGTTAGACTGATAATAATAAGAGTAATGAGTATAGTAATTGTCGTCCTATCGATCATATAAGCATAATATGGCTAATAATATGAGTTAGATTGATAATAATGAGAGTAATAAGTATAGTAATTGTCGTCCTATCGATCATATAAGCATAATATGGCTAATAATATGAGTTAGACTGATAATAATAAGAGTAATGAGTATAGTAATTGTCGTCCTATCGATCATATAAGCATAATATGGCTAATAATATGAGTTAGATTGATAATAATAAGAGTAATGAGTATAGTAATTGTCGTCCTATCGATTATATAAGCATAATATGGCTAATAATATGAGTTAGTTTGATAACTGTGAGTGTAATAAGTATAGTAATTGTCGTTATATCGATCATATAAGCATAATATGGCTAATAATATGATTTAGATTAATAATAATAAGAGTAATGAGTATAGTAATTGTCGTCCTATCGATCATATAAGCATAATATGGCTAATAATATGAGTTAGATTGATAATAATAAGAGTAATGAGTATAGTAATTGTCGTTCTATCGATCATATAAGCACAATATGGATAATAATATGAGTTAGATTGATAATAATAAGAGTAATGAGTATAGTAATTGTCGTCCTATCGATCATATAAGCATAATATGGCTAATAATATGAGTTAGATTGATAATAATAAGAGTAATAAGTATAGTAATTGTCGTTCTATCGATCATATAAGCACAATATGGATAATAATATGAGTTAGATTGATAATAATGGGAGTAATAAGTATAGTAATTGTCGTTCTATCGATCATATAAGCATAATATGGCTAATAATATGAGTTAGATTGATAATAATAAGAGTAATGAGTATAGTAATTGTCGTCCTATCGATTATATAAGCATAATATGGCTAATAATATGAGTTAGATTGATAATAATAAGAGTAATAAGCATAGTAATTGTCGTTCTATCGGTCATATAACCATAATATGGCTAATAATATGAGTTAGATTGATAATAATGAGAGTAATAAGTATAGTAATTGTCGTTCTATCGATCATATAACCATAATATGGCTAATAATATGAGTTAGACTGATAATGATAAGAGTAATGAGTATAGTAATTGTCGTCCTATCGATCATATAAGCATAATGTGGCTAATAATATGAGTTAGATTGATAATAATAAGAGTAATAAGTATAGTAATTGTCGTTCTATCGGTCATATAACCATAATATGGCTAATAATATGAGTTAGATTGATAATAATACGAGTATTGAGTATAGTAATTTTCGTCATATCGATCATATAAGCATAATATGGCTAATAATATGAGTTAGATTGATAATAATAAGAGTAATGAGTATAGTAATTGTCGTCCTATCGATCATATAAGCATAATATGGCTAATAATATGAGTTAGATTGATAATAATAAGAGTAATGAGTATAGTAATTGTCGTCCTATCGATCATATAAGCATAATATGGCTAATAATATGAGTTAGATTGATAATAATAAGAGTAATGAGTATAGTAATTGTCGTCCTATCGATCATATAAGCACAATATGGCTAATAATATGAGTTAGATTGATAATAATAAGAGTAATAAGCATAGTAATTGTCGTTCTATCGGTCATATAACCATAATATGGCTAATAATATGAGTTAGATTGATAATAATGGGAGTAATAAGTATAGTAATTGTCGTTATATCGATCATATAAGCATAATATGGCTAATAATATGAGTTAGACTGATAATAATAAGAGTAATGAGTATAGTAATTGTCGTCCTATCGATCATATAAGCATAATATGGCTAATAATATGAGTTAGATTGATAATAATGAGAGTAATAAGTATAGTAATTGTCGTCCTATCGATCATATAAGCATAATATGGCTAATAATATGAGTTAGATTGATAATAATAAGAGTAATGAGTATAGTAATTGTCGTCCTATCGATCATATAAGCATAATATGGCTAATAATATGAGTTAGATTGATAATAATACGAGTATTGAGTATAGTAATTTTCGTCATATCGATCATATAAGCATAATATGGCTAATAATATGAGTTAGATTGATAATAATAAGAGTAATGAGTATAGTAATTGTCGTCCTATCGATCATATAAGCATAATATGGCTAATAATATGAGTTAGATTGATAATAATAAGAGTAATGAGTATAGTAATTGTCGTCCTATCGATCATATAAGCATAATATGGCTAATAATATGAGTTAGATTGATAATAATAAGAGTAATGAGTATAGTAATTGTCGTTCTATCGATCATATAAGCACAATATGGATAATAATATGAGTTAGATTGATAATAATGGGAGTAATAAGTATAGTAATTGTCGTTCTATCGATCATATAAGCATAATATGGCTAATAATATGAGTTAGATTGATAATAATACGAGTATTGAGTATAGTAATTTTCGTCATATCGATCATATAAGCATAATATGGCTAATAATATGAGTTAGATTGATAATAATAAGAGTAATGAGTATAGTAATTGTCGTCCTATCGATCATATAAGCATAATATGGCTAATAATATGAGTTAGATTGATAATAATAAGAGTAATGAGTATAGTAATTGTCGTCCTATCGATCATATAAGCATAATATGGCTAATAATATGAGTTAGATTGATAATAATAAGAGTAATGAGTATAGTAATTGTCGTTCTATCGATCATATAAGCACAATATGGATAATAATATGAGTTAGATTGATAATAATGGGAGTAATAAGTATAGTAATTGTCGTTCTATCGATCATATAAGCATAATATGGCTAATAATATGAGTTAGATTGATAATAATAAGAGTAATGAGTATAGTAAGTGTCGTCCTATCGATTATATAAGCATAATATGGCTAATAATATGAGTTAGATTGATAATAATAAGAGTAATAAGCATAGTAATTGTCGTTCTATCGGTCATATAACCATAATATGGCTAATAATATGAGATAGATTGATAATAATGAGAGAAATAAGTATAGTAATTGTCGTTATATCGATCATATAAGCATAATATGGCTAATAATATGAGTTAGACTGATAATAATAAGAGTAATGAGTATAGTAATTGTCGTCCTATCGATCATATAAGCATAATATGGCTAATAATATGAGTTAGATTGATAATAATAAGAGTAATAAGTATAGTAATTGTCGTTCTATCGATCATATAAGCACAATATGGCTAATAATATGAGTTAGATTGATAATAATGAGAGTAATAAGTATAGTAATTGTCGTTCTATCGATCATATAAGCATAATATGGCTAATAATATGAGTTAGATTGATAATAATAAGAGTAATAAGCATAGCAATTGTCGTCCTATCGATCATATAAGCATAATATAGCTCATAATATGAGTTAGATTGATAATAATAAGAGTAATGAGTATAGTAATTGTCGTCCTATCGATCATATAAGCATAATATGGCTAATAATATGAGTTAGATTGATAATATTAAGAGTAATAAGTATAGTAATTGTCGTTCTATCGGTCATATAAGCATAATATGGCTAATAATATGATTTAGATTGATAATAATAAGAGTACTGAGTATAGTAATTGTCGTCCTATCGATCATATAAGCATAATATGGCTAATAATATGAGTTAGATTGATAATAATAAGAGTAATGAGTATAGTAATTGTCGTTCTATCGATCATATAAGCACAATATGGATAATAATATGAGTTAGATTGATAATAATAAGAGTAATGAGTATAGTAATTGTCGTCCTATCGATCATATAAGCATAATATGGCTAATAATATGAGTTAGATTGATAATAATAAGAGTAATGAGTATAGTAATTGTCGTTCTATCGATCATATAAGCACAATATGGATAATAATATGAGTTAGATTGATAATAATAAGAGTAATGAGTATAGTAATTGTCGTCCTATCGATCATATAAGCATAATATGGCTAATGATATGAGTTAGATTGATACCAGTGAGTGTAATAAGTATAGTAATTGTCGTTCTATCGATCATATAAGCATAATATGGCTAATAATATGAGTTAGATTGATAATAATAAGAGTAATGAGTATAGTAAGTGTCGTCCTATCGATTATATAAGCATAATATGGCTAATAATATGAGTTAGATTGATAATAATAAGAGTAATAAGCATAGTAATTGTCGTTCTATCGGTCATATAACCATAATATGGCTAATAATATGAGTTAGATTGATAATAATGAGAGAAATAAGTATAGTAATTGTCGTTATATCGATCATATAAGCATAATATGGCTAATGATATGAGTTAGATTGATAACAGTGAGTGTAATAAGTATAGTAATTGTCGTTCTATCGATCATATAAGCATAATATGGCTAATAATATGAGTTAGATTGATAATAATAAGAGTAATGAGTATAGTAAGTGTCGTCCTATCGATTATATAAGCATAATATGGCTAATAATATGAGTTAGATTGATAATAATAAGAGTAATAAGCATAGTAATTGTCGTTCTATCGGTCATATAACCATAATATGGCTAATAATATGAGTTAGATTGATAATAATGAGAGAAATAAGTATAGTAATTGTCGTTATATCGATCATATAAGCATAATATGGCTAATAATATGAGTTAGACTGATAATAATAAGAGTAATGAGTATAGTAATTGTCGTCCTATCGATCATATAAGCATAATATGGCTAATAATATGAGTTAGATTGATAATAATAAGAGTAATAAGTATAGTAATTGTCGTTCTATCGATCATATAAGCACAATATGGCTAATAATATGAGTTAGATTGATAATAATGAGAGTAATAAGTATAGTAATTGTCGTTCTATCGATCATATAAGCATAATATGGCTAATAATATGAGTTAGATTGATAATAATGAGAGAAATAAGTATAGTAATTGTCGTTATATCGATCATATAAGCATAATATGGCTAATAATATGAGTTAGACTGATAATAATAAGAGTAATGAGTATAGTAATTGTCGTCCTATCGATCATATAAGCATAATATGGCTAATAATATGAGTTAGATTGATAATAATAAGAGTAATAAGTATAGTAATTGTCGTTCTATCGATCATATAAGCACAATAAGGCTAATAATATGAGTTAGATTGATAATAATGAGAGTAATAAGTATAGTAATTGTCGTTCTATCGATCATATAAGCATAATATGGGCTAATAATATGAGTTAGATTGATAATAATAAGAGTAATAAGCATAGTAATTGTCGGTCTATCGGTCATATAACCATGATATGGCTAATAATATGAGTTAGATTGATAATAATGAGAGTAATATGTACAGTAATTGTCGTTATATCGATCATATAAGCATAATATGGCTAATAATATGAGTTAGATTGATAATAATAAGAGTAATGAGTATAGTAATTGTCGTCCTATCGATCATATAAGCATAATATGGCTAATAATATGAGTTAGATTGATAATAATAAGAGTAATGAGTATAGTAATTGTCGTCCTATCGATCATGTAAGCATAATATGGCTAATAATATGAGTTAGATTGATAATAATACGAGTATTGAGTATAGTAATTGTCGTCATATCGATCATATAAGCATAATATGGCTAATAATATGAGTTAGATTGATAATAATAAGAGTAATGAGTATAGCAATTGTCGTCCTATCGATCATATAAGCATAATATAGCTCATAATATGAGTTAGATTGATAATAATAAGAGTAATGAGTATAGTAATTGTCGTCCTATCGATCATATAAGCATAATATGGCTAATAATATGAGTTAGATTGATAATAATAAGAGTAATGAGTATAGCAATTGTCGTCCTATCGATCATATAAGCATAATATGGCTAATAATATGAGTTAGATTGATAATAATAAGAGTAATGAGTATAGTAATTGTCGTCCTATCGATCATATAAGCATAATATGGCTAATAATATGAGTTAGATTGATAATATTAAGAGTAATAAGTATAGTAATTGTCGTTCTATCGGTCATATAACCATAATATGGCTAGTAATATGAGTTGGATTGATAACAGTGAGTGTAATAAGTATAGTAATTGTCGTTATATCGATCATATAAGCATAATATGCCTAATAATATGCGTTAGTAATTGATAATAATATGAGTTAGATTGATAATAATACGAGTATTGAGTATAGTAATTTTCGTCATATCGATCATATAAGCATAATATGGCTAATAATATGAGTTAGATTGATAATAATAAGAGTAATGAGTATAGTAATTGTCGTCCTATCGATCATATAAGCATAATATGGCTAATAATATGAGTTAGATTGATAATAATAAGAGTAATGAGTATAGTAATTGTCGTCCTATCGATCATATAAGCATAATATGGCTAATAATATGAGTTAGATTGATAATAATAAGAGTAATAAGTATAGTAATTGTCGTTCTATCGATCATATAAGCACAATATGGATAATAATATGAGTTAGATTGATAATAATGGGAGTAATAAGTATAGTAATTGTCGTTCTATCGATCATATAAGCATAATATGGCTAATAATATGAGTTAGATTGATAATAATAAGAGTAATGAGTATAGTAATTGTCGTCCTATCGATCATATAAGCATAATATGGCTAATAATATGAGTTAGATTGATAATAATAAGAGTAATAAGTATAGTAATTGTCGTTCTATCGGTCATATAACCATAATATGGCTAATAATATGAGTTAGATTGATAATAATACGAGTATTGAGTATAGTAATTTTCGTCATATCGATCATATAAGCATAATATGGCTAATAATATGAGTTAGATTGATAATAATAAGAGTAATGAGTATAGTAATTGTCGTCCTATCGATCATATAAGCATAATATGGCTAATAATATGAGTTAGATTGATAATAATAAGAGTAATGAGTATAGTAATTGTCCCGTCCTATCGATCATATAAGCATAATATGGCTAATAATATGAGTTAGATTGATAATAATAAGAGTAATGAGTATAGTAATTGTCGTCCTATCGATCATATAAGCACAATATGGCTAATAATATGAGTTAGATTGATAATAATAAGAGTAATAAGCATAGTAATTGTCGTTCTATCGGTCATATAACCATAATATGGCTAATAATATGAGTTAGATTGATAATAATGGGAGTAATAAGTATAGTAATTGTCGTTATATCGATCATATAAGCATAATATGGCTAATAATATGAGTTAGACTGATAATAATAAGAGTAATGAGTATAGTAATTGTCGTCCTATCGATCATATAAGCATAATATGGCTAATAATATGAGTTAGATTGATAATAATGAGAGTAATAAGTATAGTAATTGTCGTCCTATCGATCATATAAGCATAATATGGCTAATAATATGAGTTAGATTGATAATAATAAGAGTAATGAGTATAGTAATTGTCGTCCTATCGATCATATAAGCATAATATGGCTAATAATATGAGTTAGATTGATAATAATAAGAGTAATGAGTATAGTAATTGTCGTCCTATCGATTATATAAGCATAATATGGCTAATAATATGAGTTAGTTTGATAACTGTGAGTGTAATAAGTATAGTAATTGTCGTTATATCGATCATATAAGCATAATATGGCTAATAATATGATTTAGATTAATAATAATAAGAGTAATGAGTATAGTAATTGTCGTCCTATCGATCATATAAGCATAATATGGCTAATAATATGAGTTAGATTGATAATAATAAGAGTAATGAGTATAGTAATTGTCGTTCTATCGATCATATAAGCACAATATGGATAATAATATGAGTTAGATTGATAATAATAAGAGTAATGAGTATAGTAATTGTCGTCCTATCGATCATATAAGCATAATATGGCTAATAATATGAGTTAGATTGATAATAATAAGAGTAATAAGTATAGTAATTGTCGTTCTATCGATCATATAAGCACAATATGGATAATAATATGAGTTAGATTGATAATAATGGGAGTAATAAGTATAGTAATTGTCGTTCTATCGATCATATAAGCATAATATGGCTAATAATATGAGTTAGATTGATAATAATAAGAGTAATGAGTATAGTAATTGTCGTCCTATCGATTATATAAGCATAATATGGCTAATAATATGAGTTAGATTGATAATAATAAGAGTAATAAGCATAGTAATTGTCGTTCTATCGGTCATATAACCATAATATGGCTAATAATATGAGTTAGATTGATAATAATGAGAGTAATAAGTATAGTAATTGTCGTTCTATCGATCATATAACCATAATATGGCTAATAATATGAGTTAGACTGATAATGATAAGAGTAATGAGTATAGTAATTGTCGTCCTATCGATCATATAAGCATAATGTGGCTAATAATATGAGTTAGATTGATAATAATAAGAGTAATAAGTATAGTAATTGTCGTTCTATCGGTCATATAACCATAATATGGCTAATAATATGAGTTAGATTGATAATAATACGAGTATTGAGTATAGTAATTTTCGTCATATCGATCATATAAGCATAATATGGCTAATAATATGAGTTAGATTGATAATAATAAGAGTAATGAGTATAGTAATTGTCGTCCTATCGATCATATAAGCATAATATGGCTAATAATATGAGTTAGATTGATAATAATAAGAGTAATGAGTATAGTAATTGTCGTCCTATCGATCATATAAGCATAATATGGCTAATAATATGAGTTAGATTGATAATAATAAGAGTAATGAGTATAGTAATTGTCGTCCTATCGATCATATAAGCACAATATGGCTAATAATATGAGTTAGATTGATAATAATAAGAGTAATAAGCATAGTAATTGTCGTTCTATCGGTCATATAACCATAATATGGCTAATAATATGAGTTAGATTGATAATAATGGGAGTAATAAGTATAGTAATTGTCGTTATATCGATCATATAAGCATAATATGGCTAATAATATGAGTTAGACTGATAATAATAAGAGTAATGAGTATAGTAATTGTCGTCCTATCGATCATATAAGCATAATATGGCTAATAATATGAGTTAGATTGATAATAATGAGAGTAATAAGTATAGTAATTGTCGTCCTATCGATCATATAAGCATAATATGGCTAATAATATGAGTTAGATTGATAATAATAAGAGTAATGAGTATAGTAATTGTCGTCCTATCGATCATATAAGCATAATATGGCTAATAATATGAGTTAGATTGATAATAATACGAGTATTGAGTATAGTAATTTTCGTCATATCGATCATATAAGCATAATATGGCTAATAATATGAGTTAGATTGATATAATAAGAGTAATGAGTATAGTAATTGTCGTCCTATCGATCATATAAGCATAATATGGCTAATAATATGAGTTAGATTGATAATAATAAGAGTAATGAGTATAGTAATTGTCGTCCTATCGATCATATAAGCATAATATGGCTAATAATATGAGTTAGATTGATAATAATAAGAGTAATGAGTATAGTAATTGTCGTTCTATCGATCATATAAGCACAATATGGATAATAATATGAGTTAGATTGATAATAATGGGAGTAATAAGTATAGTAATTGTCGTTCTATCGATCATATAAGCATAATATGGCTAATAATATGAGTTAGATTGATAATAATACGAGTATTGAGTATAGTAATTTTCGTCATATCGATCATATAAGCATAATATGGCTAATAATATGAGTTAGATTGATAATAATAAGAGTAATGAGTATAGTAATTGTCGTCCTATCGATCATATAAGCATAATATGGCTAATAATATGAGTTAGATGATAATAATAAGAGTAATGAGTATAGTAATTGTCGTCCTATCGATCATATAAGCATAATATGGCTAATAATATGAGTTAGATTGATAATAATAAGAGTAATGAGTATAGTAATTGTCGTTCTATCGATCATATAAGCACAATATGGATAATAATATGAGTTAGATTGATAATAATGGGAGTAATAAGTATAGTAATTGTCGTTCTATCGATCATATAAGCATAATATGGCTAATAATATGAGTTAGATTGATAATAATAAGAGTAATGAGTATAGTAAGTGTCGTCCTATCGATTATATAAGCATAATATGGCTAATAATATGAGTTAGATTGATAATAATAAGAGTAATAAGCATAGTAATTGTCGTTCTATCGGTCATATAACCATAATATGGCTAATAATATGAGATAGATTGATAATAATGAGAGAAATAAGTATAGTAATTGTCGTTATATCGATCATATAAGCATAATATGGCTAATAATATGAGTTAGACTGATAATAATAAGAGTAATGAGTATAGTAATTGTCGTCCTATCGATCATATAAGCATAATATGGCTAATAATATGAGTTAGATTGATAATAATAAGAGTAATAAGTATAGTAATTGTCGTTCTATCGATCATATAAGCACAATATGGCTAATAATATGAGTTAGATTGATAATAATGAGAGTAATAAGTATAGTAATTGTCGTTCTATCGATCATATAAGCATAATATGGCTAATAATATGAGTTAGATTGATAATAATAAGAGTAATAAGCATAGCAATTGTCGTCCTATCGATCATATAAGCATAATATAGCTCATAATATGAGTTAGATTGATAATAATAAGAGTAATGAGTATAGTAATTGTCGTCCTATCGATCATATAAGCATAATATGGCTA